>NC_052056.1:103988396-103990831 GCF_903992535.2 Arvicola amphibius | reverse complement strand
TTGAGAATTCTCTGTTGAGTTCAGTGCCCCTTTATTTAAGTGGGTTATTCAGAATTTTAATGTCTAGTTTCTTGAGTCTTTGTGTATTTTGGAGACCAGACCTTTGTCTGATGCCGGGTTAATGAAGATCTTCTCCCATTTAGTAGGTTGCTTTTTTGTCTTAGTGACAGTGTCCTTTGCTTTACAGAAGCTACTCAGTTTCAGGAGGTCCCATTTATTAATTGTGGCAATTATTGTCTGTGCTACTGGGGTTATACGTAGGAAGTGGTCTCCTGTGCTCATGTGTTGTAGACTACTTGCCACTTTCTCTTCTATCAGGTTCAGTGTGGTCAGATTAATATTGAGGTCTTTAATCCATCTGGACTTGAGTTTTGTACATGGTGATAGATATGGATCTATTTTCATTCTTCTACAGGTTGACATCCAGTTATGCCAGCACCATTTGCTGAAGATGCTTTTTTTCTTCCATTTTAGAATTTGAGCTCCTTTGTTGAAAATCAGGTGTTCATAGGTTTGTGGTTTAATATCCAGAACTTTGATTCCATTCCATTGGTCAATGTCTCTGTTTTTATGCCAATACAAAGTTGTTTTCAATACTTTAGCTCTGTAATAGAGTTTGTAATAGAGGGATGGTAATGCCTCTGAAAGTACCTTTATTGTATAAGATTGTTTTGGCTATCCTGGAATTTTTGTTTTTCCATATAAAGTTGATTATTTTCCTCTCAAGGTCTGTGAAGAATTTTGTTGGGATTTTGATGAGGATTGCATTGAATTTATAGGTTTCCTTTGGTAGAATTGCCATTTTCATTATGTTGATTCTACCAATCCAAGAGCATGGGAGATTCTTCCATTTTCTAGTGTCCTCTTCAATTTCCTTCTTCAAAGCCTTAAATTTCTTGTCAAATAGATCTTTCACTTCCTTGGTTAGTGTTACCCCAAGATACTTTATGCTATTTGTGGCTATCATAAAAGGTGAAGTTTTTCTGATTTTCTTCTCTGCTTCTTTATCATTTGTGTATAGGAGAGCTACTGATTTTTTTTGAGTTGATCTTTATCCTACCACATCACTGAAAGTATTTATCAGTTGTAGGTGTTTTTTAAATAGAGTTTTGGGATCACTTATGTACACTATCACATCAACTATAAATAACAAAAGTTTGACTTCTTCCTTTCCAATTCGAATCCCCTTGATCTCCTTATATTGTCTTATTGCTATTGCTAGAAATTCAAGCACTAATTGAAGAGATATGGGGAGAGTAGACAGCCTTGTCTTGTTCCTGATTTTAGTGGAATGGGTTTGAGTTTCTCTCCATTTAATTTGATACTAGCTGTTGGCTTGCTATATATTGCTTTTGTTATATTTAGGTATGATCCTTGTATTTCTAACCTCTCCAAGACATTTATCATAAAGGGATTTTGAATTTTGTCAAATGCTTTTTCAGCATCTAATGAAATGATCATATGGTTTTTTCCTTTCAGTTTATTTTTTTCCCTCATTTTTTTATTAAAGATTTCCATCTCCTTCCCTCCTCCTCCCCCTTCCCTCCCCTCCCTTCCACCCATACCCCCTCTCCACCCCTATCCAAGACAAAGAGCCATCAGGGTTCCCTTCACTATGTTAAGTCCAAGGTACTCCCAGCTCCCTCTAAGTCCAGGAAGGTGAGCAACCAAACTGACAAGGCTCACAGTGAGCCTGTCCATGCTGTAGAGTTCATGTTCATTGCCGTTGTCCTTGGTTTCTCAGTCCTCCTCCACCGTCAGCCACATTCAGAGAGTCCGGTTTAGTCCCCTGTTCCATCAGTCTCATTCCAACTGGACTTGGTGGTCTCCCGTTAGATCTGTCCCACCGTCTCAATGGGTAAACACACTCCTCACGGTCCTGATTTCCTTGCTCATAATCTCCCTCCTTTTGCTCCTCAACGGGACCTTGGGAGCTCAGTCCGGTGCTCCTATGTGGGGCTCTGTCATTTTCTCCATCCAATGCCAGGTGAAGGTTCTATGGTGATATGCAAGATATTCATGAGTATGGCAAAAGGATCTGTACATTTCTGGCACCCTCTCCTCAGCTGCCCAAGGACCTAGCTGGGGGCGTCTTCCTGGACACCTGGGAACCCCTCTAGAGTCAAGTCTCTGCCAACCCTAGAATGGCTCCCTCAAGTAAGATATATAATTCCTTGTTCCCATATCCACCCTTCCTATATCCCAACCATCCTATTCCCCCAAGCTCTTCCCATCCTCCACTTCACACTTTTCTCTCCCCATCCCCCCTCCCACCTCCCACCCCACCCCCATGTTCCCATTTTTTGTCCGGCAATCTTGTCTACTTCCAGTATCCAGGAGGATAACTATATGTTTTTCTTTGGGTTCACCTTCTTATATAGCTTCTCTAGGATTTTTTTTTACGAATTATAGGCTCGATGTCCTTTATTATGGTT
>NC_052056.1:103851158-103988296 GCF_903992535.2 Arvicola amphibius | reverse complement strand
CCAAAATGAAAGTTCCCCCCTTACTATTTCCTGTGCATTTATCTGTTGGCCAGACTCACTATAACTCTCTGTGACTACTTCCTGCCAACTAGCTGTTGGTTCTGACTCTTAACCAATGGTTGATTTTATTTAATACAATCTCTGGGTTCACACTGTGATCAATGATCCTTCAACAGAATGATAAAGAATGGATTAAATAAACTGTTTATGAACTACTTCTAGTGGTTTATTTACAAAATATTGACATAAAGTTGAACTATTTAACATTCCCTGGGGAAGTATTTTCCATTTATACCTTTTTTGTTTTGGCTTTGTTTTTTATTTTTTGTATGTTTCCTTTTCAAGACAGGGTTTCTCTGTAGCTTTGGAGCCTGTTCTGGAACTAGCTCTTGCAGACCAGGCTGGTCTCAAACTCATAGAGATCTGCCTACCTCTACCTCCCGAGTGCTGGGATTAAAGGTGTGCACCACCACCTCCCAACTCCATTTGTATCATTTTTACAGGCTGGGCATTATTATAAGTACGAACTGTAAAAGCATATTTTTTTCTCTATCTAGTTGTGGCAAGTGAATAGCAAAAAAAGTCATCCTTTAAATTAAAAACTATTATAATCCAAGGCTTAGGCAATAAAGAAAATAATGGGATTCTAGACTGTAAAGGACCCATGGGTTGAATTACTTGGTTTACAGTTTTTTAAATAGGCCATCACCACAATTTTTAAGATTTATTTTATTACAAATAGAGGAGAATGCCAAGGATTTGTAGTTTTTTCAAGTGTTTAGCATCTGACTATTTTGTCCTAGTTGCTCAAGTGCCTGTAATTTTTTTTAAATTATGGGCCACTGCTCCACCCACACAGGCTTATTAGTAAACGATTTTTAAAGGCAGAGCAGTTGGGATTCCAGCATTGGCCGCTAATTCAAATTGGGGTAGCCAGTTTCTGCCTTGTCTGGGCAATCTAAATACCCTGTGTTTTTATTGACAATTTTTTCATTACCCATTTTAGGAATGTATATCATTTCTAACATCATTTTATGAGTGAGTGCTGAACTTGTAAGAATATTAATGTGGACTGTATAACCCAGAGTGGGGACAATCATTTCGAGGAATATGTGGAATTTGTGTATGAACACTCTCTTTGTCCTTTTTTAAAAGTCAATATAAAAGCATTAAAAAACAATCTCTATCTGATTTTAAGAGTTAACTTAAGGCAACACCCATGGAGTATTTCTTTTGAATCTTAAAAAGAGGATCCTTTTTATAGATCCCAAGAAACATGTTAAATTGGCCTGCTAATTATTAACAGGGTGAAACAATTAACCTGTATTTTATTTAGTGGAAAAATAATTTTTGTAGGTTCTTTTTCATTAAGATATTATTTCCATGAGCTTAGCCTTCACAGTCATGATAGTTAATACCATAAAAAAATCTGCTCTTCTTCAGGTACTACATTTTATAGAATTTAAACAAGAACCTCTGGAAAGCAACATAAAAAGCAGAATCAAATACCCACTGGTGATAAATAGACAAGATTATACCTGGTAACATACTTCAAAATTATGAATTTTTGTTTAGGTCATTTATTATGAAAATTTAACGTTCATTTAAGCATTAATCAGATGATCAAGAGAAGAGAACAGCTTCCATATAATGAATGATTATACATCTGGAAATGTAAAGAGCTTTGGCTTAGTACTTCATGCCCTGATTACAGTTGTTTTCTGTACTAAAAGTGGGCTTGCTTCAATTTTTTCTCCCATGAAGGGATTATTGATAATGAGTTATTCCCACTATTAGGAGAAAAACATTTCCCATGAAGGAACATTTTAAATTGAGTTATTCCCTCTCCAAGGGAAAACCATTTAAACTAAAATTAAACAAACAAGAAAATTCTAAGTTCTGAGCCAAAATTCTAAGTTCTACCTCCAGCTGCAGCAGAGGAGCCCACCCATCATTCTCTGGAATTCAAGTGTTGCCTCTCTGCACTTGCTGGCCCTTGCAGAAAGCACTGAGGCATCACCCAGACAGAGAGTTCTGGGTAGCAGACATGAATTCCTTTTTCTATTGAATGTGGCCTTTGCCCTTCCTCTATTTCCACAGGGAAAAGGATTTTCTCTCCCTTCATTATTCATCTCTTGAGCCTTCCTATTTGTAAGCCTTGATTATATGTGTCCCTTCTTCTACAGGGAAAAGCCTTTTATCTTGATTAAACACTTCCCTATTTTGCTGGGAGAATTTCTTTTCAAGTTTCTTCTCCTTTTCTCTTTTCTCCTGGGAAGATTTCTCTTTTAATTTCTCTTAATCTTTGTCTCTGGAGTTTGTCTATTTGCATGTTTGATTTTTGCAACTGTGCAACTAGTGTTTCAACCTTTAGCATCTCTAAGATTGTATCATCTGAAGGAAGAAAAGATGAGTATCTGTTATTTTTATTTTTATTTTCTTTTTATTATTTAATTTTAAAAATCATTTTTACACTGCAACCCCAATTCCCCATCTATTTCCTTCTCCCACCTCCCCAGATTCCCCTGTGTGAGCCCCCATCCACTCCTCAGAGGAGAAAATACCTCCCTTAGGGAGTCAACAAAGTCTGGGATACCAAGTTGAGACAGGACCAAGTCCCTCCCCGCTGAGTCTTCCTGGAAAAGAGAATCCACCATTGGTAATGGGTTCCAAAAATCAAGTTCATAAACCCAGGAAAAGTCCTCATCCCACTGCTAGGGAACCCCCAAACAGAACTAGCCACACAACTGTCACCCACATTCAGGTGGCCTAGTTTGGTCCCATGAAGGTTCCCCAGAGGTCATCCCAGAGTCAGTAAACTACTGCTAGCACAAGTTGGCTGTCTCTGTGGTTTTCTGCATGATGATCTTAACCATCCTTGCTCATATGATCTCTTCTCCTTCTCATCAACCGAACTCCAGGAACTCAGCCCAGTGCTTGGCTGTGGATCACTGCATCTCCTTCCATCAGATACTGGATGTAGTTTCTATGATGGGCTTTGGTGGGGGTCACCAATCTGATTACAGGGCAAGGCCAGTTCAAGCATCCTTGCCACTATTGCTAGGAGTCTTACTTGGGGTCATCCTTGTGTATTCCTAGGAGTTTCCCTAGTAACAGGCTTTTCCCTAAAATACTGGCTCCCTCTATCACAATATCTCTTTCATTGCTCTCCCTCTCTGTCCCTCCCCCAACTTGGCCATCTGATACCTCATGTTCCCATCCTCCATCCCTCCCTTATATCCCCTCTCAGTTCACCCATTAGATCATCACTATTTCCCCTTCCTGGTGTCCTCCACGTTGTCCCTCTTAGAGTCCTCCTTTTCACCTAGCTTCCCCAAGCTGAGGAATGTAACCTATTTATCCTTTGCTTTGTCTAATATCCACTTATAAGTGACTACATATCATGTATGTCTTTCTGGGTCTGGGTTAACTAACTCAGGATGGTTTTTCTAGTTCATCCATGTGTCTGTAATTTCAAAATGTCATTTTTTTTACTGCTGAGTAGTCCTTCATTGTGTAAATGTACCACATTTTCTTTATCCACTCTTCAGTTGAGGGGTGTCTAGGGTGCTTCCAGGTTCTGGCTATTATAAATAATGCTGTTATGAACATAGTGGAGATAATGCCCTTATGGTATGATTGTGCATCCATTGGGTGTATGACCAAGAGTGGTATGGTTAGGTCTTGAGGTAGGTTGATTCCCAGTTTTCTGAGAAACAGCCATACTGATTTCAAAAGTGGCTGCATGACTTTACATTCCCACCAGCAGTGGAGGAGTGTTCCACTTACTTACATCCTCTCCAGTATAAGCTGTCAACAGTATTTTTGATCTTAGCTATTTTGACAGGGGTAACATAGTATCTCAGAGTTATTTTGATTTGCATTTCTGTGATGACTAAAGATGTTGAAAAATTCCTTAAGTGTCTTTCATTCATTTTAGATTCTTCTGTTGAGAATACTCTGTATTGATCCATACCCCAGTTTTTAATTAGAATATTTAGTATTTTGATATCTAGTTACTTGAGTTCTTTATAAATTTTAGAGGTCAGTCCTCTGTCCAATGTGGGGTTGGTGAAGATCTTTCCCCATTTTATAGGCTACCATTTTGTCTTTTTGGCCATGTCCTTTGCCTTACAGAAGCTTTTCAGTATCAAAAGATCCCATTTATTAATTGTTACTATCAGTGTCTCATCTCTGTAGATGGAGCCGCAGGCTGTGTCCCGCCACCCGGCTAGCTTTACCCAAAATAATTACACGGAAACTGTATTCTTTTAAAACACTGCCTGGCCCATAGTTTCAGCCTCTTATTGGCTAATTAACCCATGTTTAATAATTTATATAGCACCACGAGGGGTGGCTTACCAGGAGAGGTCTTAACCTGCGTCCATCTCAGAGAGAAGCATGGCAACTCACTATGGCGACTGCCTGAAGCGTCTCCCCAACTCTTTCCCAGAATTCTGTTCTGTCTACTCTGCCTACCTAATTTTCTGGTCTATTGGGCCAAGCAGTTTCTTTATTAATTAACCAGTGAAAGTAACACATAGACACTCCTCCATCATTTCCCCTTTTTCTGTTTAAACAAAAAAGAAAGGCTTTAACTTTAACATAGTAAAATTACATGTAACAAAAACAGTTATCAAGCAAGAATTACAGTTACAATATTTAGATCTATTTTATCTTTTATCATAACTAAGGAAAGCTATAACTATCTATTTATTCTTCAACTCCATCAAAGACTCCAGAAGGATATAATACTACCTAAGTAAACAAGAAATATGCAACTTTCAAACTCTAGAAATGACAGAGACAACTCACTGCCTGGACAGTCACCCAAAGTTCCTCTGTACCGTTGGGGCATCCATCTTCGGCCTTCAGGCCCATAGTGTCTAGCAGACATTTCCATGAAGCAGGAAATTCCAAAGACAGTTCAGTCACTTTCTGCTGTGTCCTGCAGAACATCTCGCAGACTCTTTCACGAATCAGGAACCCCGAAAGACCATCTCACCTTTAGGCAAGTTCAGCAGTCCTCTTTCTGCGGGTTCTTTGTGTCCAGTTTATACAATAGTCCAGGCAAGAGCAGTTTCTTGCCCAAATGGCTATAAAACTCCATAAGGAGCCTCTTCGATGCCCATCCACCTCTTGAAGTAGATTGGTGCTGCCAGGAGCAGACATGTCTCATTGTCATGAAAAACCCTAAGTTATTAAAAATCTTAAATGTCATGTTCTGTAGTCTTTGAAAGATATGAAGAATGCCTATTTAACTAAAATATATCTCTATATATAATCTAGAAAATCTAACTAACATGACTTTAAGCTTGACTATATTGATGATTATCCATTAACCTATATTTCCTAATTATACATTACATTTTTTAAAATGAACTACACAATTACAATAGCTTAATCAAGATCAGAAATACATATACATATAACAAAATTAACCTTAAAATCCATACCAATGCAAATTATTCATATCTATATCATATCCCCCTTTAAATGTAAAAGAATATTCATAAACAATATTTGGGAATGTGGGCGCAGTTATTTCTCTCCAAAATGCTTCCTGCTGAATGGGGGTGCTGTTATTTAGGTCTTTCATGGTATAACCTGTGTTCCAGGTTCATCTCAGTCGGCAGTTGAGTGAAGTAATTTTTGAAGGTGTTCATAGCAACCCTTCAGGAGGGCGTGGTCTATCATACCATATTGGGATAGAAGCAATCCACAGAGTCTCATCCTCTGTGAAAACAAAAGAAGAAACTCTTTTCCAAAACATCATGTTCTTAGATCCAAATTCTGAAGTCATACCATTAAGATGTCCATTCTGGTCCAGCCTGGCAGCCCATATAATGAAATGTCTCTCTGTACTTAGCTCCTTTACACTCAAAAATTTCAAAGAAAACACAATAAAATACATAATCCAGACTCTCTGTGAATTTTCCATTTTTACGTAGCTTATTTTTACTCTGTCACTTTACTTTATTTTGTCTCTTTAAAGACTTTACCTGGGGCTGGAGAGATGGCTCAGTGGTTAAGAGCGCTGCCTGCTCTTCCAAAGGTCCTGAGTTCAATTCCCAGCAACCACATGGTGGCTCACAACTATCTGTAATGGGGTCTGGTGCCCTCTTCTGGCCTTCAGGCACACGCACAGACAGAATATTGTATACATAATAAATAAATAAATATTTTTTAAAAAAAGACTTTACCCTTTCTTAAAGGCATTAACTTTATTCTCTATATTTTTTTCTCTCTCTCAAGCCTACGTACATTCATCCAACATTGTGAGCCATTTAAAGGCCTTCTATGTCTGAATCTTTTTTATTGTGAATCTGTAATTTTTTTACTATCCAGGAGCACTTCTTAAAATGCTAAGCACTTCTTAAAAACTTAAGTCGCGCCATGTAGAGGTAATACGGTACTGTCTGTTTCCAGCCAAGTCTAAACCTTAACTGCGCTGTTATTATGGTATTTCCGATAGTTCCTGCCTGAGGTCAGCACAGTTCACCATGATGGCGGAGCAGAGCCAGAGCCGCTCCTGCCTCAGTCATTTGGTGCCCCTGAGCCGCAACAGTTCCAGGCACACAGCAGTCCACATTGGAGCCACACTCAGCAGCTTAATTCTGAGACTGAGCGTGCAGCATAGAAACACTTTTCATCCAAGTTACAGCCAAATCTGACACACAGAGCACTGCGCAGTCTGAAAACATCTCTCTCTATGGCGGCAGAAATCCACCATGCTCTCCTCCTCGCCTAAGCCTGATTCCGCCATCTGCCCACGTGCAGGCAGGGAGCAGTGAGCCATTGGCATGGTCTCAGAGTAGTTTCTTTCCGATCCTGAGTGGGCACACAAGCATCCAGTCCCATAAAAGCCATTGAAATGCTTTAAAGCCAGAGTTTGCACTGGCGGCACAGCACCAGGAAGCTGCATTTTAAAATGACTCAGCTTTTTTTTCTGCCGCTATTGCCATAAAAGGAAATCTCTAAGGCACATACAGGAAATCTCTACGGCAAATCCTAGCAAACAGCAAAAAAGCTGTGTTAAACTCTCTCTCTCTCCTTTATTTAAAGCCCTCTCAGGTTTTTAAGTGGATTTAGTCACCACGTTGGAGCGCCAATCTGTAGAAAGAAGCTGCGGGGGAATGGCAGGGAAATGATGGAGGAGTGTCTATGTGTTACTTTCATTGGTTAATTAATAAAGAAACTGCTTGGCCCAATAGAACAGAAAATTAGGTAGGCAGAGTAAACAGAACAGAATTCTGGGAAAGAGTGAGGCAGACGCTTCAGGCAGTCACTATATGGAGTAGCCATGCTTCTCCTCTGTGAGATGGACGCAGATTAGGATCTCTCCTGGTAAGCGATCCACCTCGTGGTGCTATATAAATTACTAAATATGGGTTAAAGCAAGATATGAGAATCAACCAATAAAAAGCTACAGATAACAGGCCAGGGGGCAGGCAGTATTTAAAAGAATACAGTTTCTGTGTAATTATTTTGGGTAAAGCTAGCCGGGTGGTGGGACACAGCCTGCCACTCCATCAACACATCTCCGTTACTTTGACCCTCCTCACTTTCTTCTTTCTCTGAAACAACATTCCTGTCTTCCTGTGAGGAAACATTCTCCTCTACTGACTGACAATTGTGAGCCTGAATGCTTTCCTTTTTACTCCCTGTTCAAATTCAGATGGACCTTTCTGTGATTCCTCACTCTGCAGTGGATCCAGAGCATTTGAGATCAAATTACATAGAGACCAGTTTTGACTGATTTTGGGGAATGTATAGGCTCTTCTCTCATATGAGCTCAATAGGCTCTCAACACTGGCTTCCATACCCCGAGTTTTCACTGAACCTAGAGAGTTGTATGAAAGCAATAACAATGTCTGTTAACTTTTACCAAAAGTCCTGTATACTGTTTTTCTTTCACATTCACTCAATTTCCTTTAAAAAAAAAAAAACACTAAGTAACCAGAATATTGCTGCTCCTGAGATGGGAAATCCCCAAGTCCTGTTTCTATGCTGAAGAAATCCCTGCTCTGAGCACACTCTACACCAGTCCTGGAGTGTCTAGACCTCTCTCATCTTTGAACCCATGACACTGGGCACCAAATCTCTGGTGCTCCCTGTTGTGTGGGATGTTCAAAGGAAAGAAATCCCAGAATTTAATTTGAGGCTCTCTGAAAACAGGGAGGAACAGTTTCTGGGAACTAAACCTCAAATCTCTGTTCAGAAACATATTTGTTGATTCTACACAAAGGTTGTGTTTGGAGTACAACAAGTTCCTCATGCCAAAGCCACTTTGATCTATTCTATATGTTCTCTGAAAGAAATAATCACACCCCTGAAATTCCAGTCCTTATTGTGCTTTCTTTGTAGTAGCCAATAATTCAAGTTCTCCAAGCATGCCTTGATAGTACTGTGACAAAAGACATGCAATGGATGGAAATCCCATAGAGAAAACAACTATAAGTCATAGAAAACAATCACCATTCCCAATTATGATTTTCTTCATGGTCTAGGAGACTTGAACAAGGAACTCATACATTCTGCCATTACCCTACATACAGAGAGAAACAACTTTTTCATCCTAATGTTTACCTGAGATACAATGACTCTACAAAATTCTCACTACAAATGTTTTGTCTTTAAGTGACTCATTGTGTCTTCAATGACATCACCTGTCACTTTACAAAGACTCCATGGATCTGTGGTCAGACTCCCAAAGTTGGACTTAAATTAGCGTGACAACATGTTGTATAACCAGAGTGAGGGTCACACAACATTGGAATCAAAGTGAGGATTTGGGCTCCCACTTAAGAACCTGGCTTGGGTTAATCAGTTGTTTTCCTTTCACAGGTTGTTTGACGGTCCAACACCTATGTTAGCTATCATGGACACAGAGATGATCAAAAATGTACTAGTGAAGGACTGCTATTCTGTGTTCACAAACCGACGGGTATGTAACTATTTTAATTTAAAAAATTTAAAGACTTGTTTTTGCTACTTTTATTTATATGTATATATGTATGTCTATTGACAGGGGTTCTATCCTGCCCAGTCCTGCAGCTGTACAGTGCCAAAGAAACACAAAGATGCTTACATGAATTATAAACTGATTGGCCTATTATCTCAGGCTTCCTTTTTAACTAATTCTTACACCTCACAGTAATCCATAATTCTTGTCTGTGCTAGTCACATGGCTTGATACCTTCTATCAGCGAACCAGTTTCATCCTGCTTCCTCTGTGTCTGGGTGAGGAATGCAGACTGAGTCTTTCCTCTTCCCAGATTTCTCCTCTTCTCATCACCCTGCCTCTACTTACTACTTGGTTGCTTCAACTATACTTTCTGCCTGACTACTGGCCAATCAGCATTTTGTTAAACCAGTACAACTGACAACCTTTAAAGAGTACAAGACCATTGTCCCACAGCATATGTCTGTAAAAGTAAATGCCATACATGTGTAGGTTCCTGTGGAAGTCCAAAAAGGGTTAAGCTCCACAGGAGCTAATATTTCAAGCAGTTGGAGGGGGCTGACATGGGTGCTGGGACCTGTCTCCTCCAGAAGATCAGCAAGCACCCTTAACTGTTGAACCATCACCAAAGACTCCCCCTTTAAAAATATAAAACTTTATTTTTATGAATTGATTGTATTTTGTTTGCTTTGGTTCTTCAGAGGCAGTGTATCTCTTTGTAGCTCTGACTATTCTGGAACTTACTCTGTAGGCCAGGATGTCTTGAACTCATAGAGATCTGCCTGACTCTGCTTCTTGAGTGCTGGGTATAAGAGCATGCACTGCCACCTCTTTGGCTATTTAGTAAATTTTAAAAATGAAATAAATGTTGATTCACAGTGGTTTGAACAATGATATACAAGCAGGGCCTGGGTATTCATTTTGGTAATGAAAAAGTATAAATATACTATATTATTGTAATATAATTGTAGATGGACACTGTTGTCATCTAGATTGTGTTTATATTTCCTATTTCACAGGTTCTTTCTTATGTCTGTGTGGTACAGTGCAGTTTTTCACAGATCTAGATTAGTGAGGTGACAAACACACAGAATAGAGCACAGCTCCCTGCCCTCCACGTACAGCCTGCCTTCTCCTCTCATTTTGTATCCATTTTTCTTTCTCAGTGTATTGTGTGGACAGTGTCAAGTTGATGACTAGTCACCTGGTCCCTTTGTGTGGATTTTCTTGTGTAAAATAATATCCTTTTGAGATTAGCTCTTAAATCTATGATTTTATTTTGTTAAATGTTTGTGAGATATAATACTTAGTTCAATGTTCTCTCTTTTTAAAGCATAGCTATCCCACTGTTCTGTCTGGAGAAACTTGTGATTCCCTTTTCCTACCCCCTGCATCCTGGGGAATGAACTCAGGTTGTTGGGCTAGGCAGCAAGCACATTTACCTACTGAGCCATCTCTCTGGCCCTCATTCAGCTTTTGGTCATGTGGTGGAGTTGGCTGAAGGCCTAGTTTACAGCTGACTTCATCAAAGGAAGCCAGTTACATTTCTTCCTGTTGTGCTGAGTGCTTTAATATAAGGGCAGATGTGAAACTCCACATTAGTATAAAGTATAAATGTGGAAAATAGAATAAAGTTCCCACCATGGAAATAGAATTACATTTTCGCTTTTATCACTGAAGAAAAAATTAAGAAAAAATGATTCCTACAACACTTTTCCTAAACAAACAACCCCAAACCAAATAAACCAGGCTCTAGAGAGATGACTTAGTGGCTGAAAGTTCTAAAAGAGGATGGGGGATTGGTTGTCTACATCCACATCCAGTAGCTCAAATCCTGCTTTAGGAGATCCAACTCACTCCTCTGGCCTCTGATTACACTGCATACATATGTACATACATTAATACACACATGCATACATACATACAAACAATACTATAATAAATCTAGGAAAAAAAACCAAAGATCAAATCCTTAAATTGTCTCAGGCTAGGGAAATGGCTTTATTGGAAAAGGACCTGAGTATAGATCCCCAGCATCCACATAAAAGCTGTGTGGAACAGCATGTATGTGTTATTTCTGAGCTGTATTTGGAAGTAGGTGGGTCCTAGAGGCTTGCTGGCTAGGTACTCTATCCAAACCAGATCCTTCTATATTCATTGAGACACCCTGCCTAAAAATACAGTAGAGGTATAGAGGAAGACGTCAGACCTCAGCTCTAGAAATGAGAATGCACACCAGTGTTCTACTCTACACACACACACACACACAAATACATGAACTTGCATATGCACACATGTGCATACTCACACCCACCATATCAAGGCACCAATTTTGACATTGCCTATGCTGTAAATATGGAGTTGGAGAACTTGTGTGATGTCAAGTTCACTTTCTATTTATCCCCAAGCCATTTGTCATCTACATAACTCTGGAGAATCTACTATGTTTTGTTCCCATCTTCTCTGCCCCCTCCCACAACCCTGAAACAAATATGTAAACCACAGGAAGATTTAAATTTACAAGGATCCTGGAATAAAAATGTTTAAAAGTTCAACAGGCATCCCAGTGAGCACCTGATGTCTTAAAGGTTCTGAGGAAATTCTGACCATTTTTGCATCTAGGATGAGGCTTGATCTATAATAAACAGTCACGAACAAATTGTTATACACCATTATTCACCTAGCACATTGCAACCATGGAAAAGTCTGGACTAACAGAGAACAATATTTACATTTTCTGACTCTAGAGTTTTGCCCCAGCGGGGATAATGAATAAAGCTGTCTCTCTATCTAAAGATGAGGAGTGGAAGAGAATTCGAGCCTTGCTGTCTCCTGCCTTCACCAGTGGAAAACTCAAAGAGGTGACTAAAAGGATTTCTAGCTGAAATGTTTGTGTGACTTGCGTCTTCACACCTAACAACCATGGGTGCCGTTGTGTTTTGTGCTTAGATGTTCCCCATCATTGAACAACATGGAGATATTTTGGTAAAATACTTGAGAAGAGAGGCAGAGAAAGGCAAGCCTATCACCATGAAAGAGTGAGTAGTGGTACATCCACTGTGGTTCTGGGAGAAGAAGGGCCATCCTTCTGTGTGTCCCACATGTCCTGCTGCTCCTTCTTCCCTTTTAGACACTGGATGACAAAATGTACAATTGAGAAAGAAATGTGACAGTATCAAGTTCACTAGGGTAAAGGGTGGGTAGTAGGGGAAGGTGCTTGGCCAACTGAGGTGATTTCACCAGTCTTGCCCAAGAATATAAATTATTTCAGGCTTCTTGCTGAATGTGGTAAATGCCCACATCTCTATCTCCTCAGAGTGTTAGGGGCCTACAGCTTGGATGTGATCACGAGCACAGCATTTGGTGTGAACGTCAATTCCCTCAACAACCCAAATGATCCTTTTATGGAAAAGACCAAGAAGCTATTAAAAGTGGATTTTTTTAGGCCATTATTTATGTCAGTAGGTATGTATGATGGTTCTTCTGCCTTTTAACCCAGTGCACTTGTCTGTAGCCATGTTTGAAGTTCAGCCTTTCTCTTCCACACTTACCAAAACTAACAGCTCTATTGGTATATAATTCATCTGACATGGAATTTACAAGCTTATCATGTTGTACATAAAGGCACAATCCAATATTTAAGGCACAAAAACATGTACCTCCTTACTTTTGTTTCTGAACTTAATTTTCTTTTAGAGGGAGTCTCACTGGGTAGCTCAACTAGCCTGGAAGTTGCCATGTAGAACAGGCTGGCCTTGAACTCACAGTGATCCCATTACCTCTGCCTCCTGGGTGCTGGGATTAAAGGCTTAAGACACTGCTCCTCTCTTTATTTTAGAATTCTTTTATTTGTCCTTTGACAATATCATAAAGGTATACAATCTATCTTGATTATACCCTCCCCTAATTCTCACCCCCAGTTCCCTCAGATACCCCCACATATATTTCTGTCTATTTAATGTCCCAATCCTTTTTTTGGCCAAACAGTAAGTCCAGCAATCTCTGCCTGCTAGGATAGTGACCAATATTGGTGTGATCTCTTGTAGGTGATCAGATCAAGAGTGGGCCAGGCCATGTCTAGAATATGGTATTTAACAATGTAAACAGAGACTACTTGTTGGTTTCCTGGTTGCACAGATTCAAGTAATGACACAGAAACCATATTAATTACATTACTTCTTGGCCTATTAGCTCTGGCTTCTTATTAGCTAGCTCTTATATCTTAAATTAGCCCATTTCTATTATTCTGTATTTCACTACAAGGCTGTGGTTTACCAGGTAAAGTTCCAGTGTCTTTCTCCTTTGGGACATACATGGCATTTCCCTGACTCTGCCTACCCTCTCTATATATCTCTGTTCAGATTTCCCATCTGGCTATATTCTGCCCTGCCATAGGCCCAAACAAGCTTCTTTATTAACCAATGGTAATAAAACATTCATAGTACACAGAACAGAATCCCACATCATCACACCACCAGTCCCGGCCCTTACTTTACCCCACATGTTTTCATGATGTTCCTTGAGCCTAGGGTGATAGGGGTGTTGATAGAGATGCTCCATATAGGACTCAGCACTCAACAGTTACATATTCTCAGCACTCTGATCACTCAGGGGTCTGCACTGACTGATGATCTACCTCGCCCTGATACCAATGTCAACTACAGAGTGTTCTGTTCTAGCCATGCTGCACATTTGCACCATCATCCTTCAAGCAGCCTTGACCTGAGCAACCACCAAGTCACTTTCTCTATATTTACATGTTCTGAGTATTTCACATCAATGGGATGAAAGACTATGTCATTTCTGTGACAGGCCTCTGTCATTTAGAACACTATTAAGTGACACTACTATAACTGTCTCCTATGTCTATGAATGAGTAATATTCTATATTAGTTTATAGACATTGAAGTTAGTTTTGTGTTTGCCATGAATTTTGCTGCTATGAGCATTTCAATACAAGGTTACATTTAAATATTTGTTTTTATGTTTTAGGATATATTCAGAATTGTCATTCCTACATTACAAAGTAACCCCATTTTAACATATTAAACACCTAAACATATGTTTTCCACAGTAGATGCAGGTTTTTGTATGTCTTCTGGAAATTCAGGAGAGTTCCAAGTTCTCCATGTCCCACCCAACACTTGGCTCTCCTATGATTTTGATCATTGCTGATTAGTGGATGTGCTGCAGGCTGGACCTGTGGTTTTGATTAGAATTTCCTTAGTCCTAATGCAGTTAAAAAACTAAGCTAGATATATGAATGTCTGCTTTTAGATCATCTCTCTCACATAGCTGAATTACTTTAACATTTTTAAAAGATTTATTTATTTTTTATGTGTATGGGTGTTTTACCTACACATATGTGTACCACATGAATTAAGGGCCTGCCTAAGCCATAAAAGGGAATTAAATCTCCTGGAACTGGAGTTATGCATGGTTAAGAGCAGCCACATGGGTGTTGGGAATCAAAACTTGGTCGTCTGCAAGTGCAGCTTGTTCTAACTATTGAGCAATCTCTCCAGGCCGTGTAGTAATTTTTTGTGTATGTGCTGGGTACAGTTAGCAGTGGTGCTTCTTTGGGGATTTTACTATTTTCCCTGTCAATTACTTTTCCCATACACAGCTCTTGTGTCCTTTTCCCTACATTCCATCCTCAACACCAAATATCATCATCTCCTTGTCTCCTTTTGAGCATTATTCCATATCCACACTTACACCTCATTATAGGCTAGACTCTGGAACTGAGGGAGATTATGTGATTGTCCTTTCTTTCTGAGTTTGTCACCCATCTTTGTCTTTACAAAGGTGCTGTGTATCAAATTCAGATCTTATGCTTACACAGCAAATATTTTACCAATGAGTCATCTCTCCTGCCCTGGAGCTAGTTGTTTTAAAGTTTTATTTTACAATATAAAATTTGATATTTGAGATTTTAAAAATTAAGGCTGTAAGCCTTTCCCTGGATTTTTCTTCTTTTTTATTTATTTATTTTAATCTTTCTATTCAAATATTTACGCTCCTTCCCTCCTCCCAATCCCCTCCCGCTCTCCCACACCCCCTCCTCCCTTTCCCACCCTGCTTGAGAGAGGGCAGGGAACTCTGCCCTGTAGGAAGTCTAAGGCCCTCCCCCCCTACATCCAGGCCTAGGGAGCTGTGCATCCATATCGACTAGAGTCCCAAAAGGCCAGAACATGCTGTAAAAACAAGTCCCAGTGTCTTTATCAAAGGCTTCTAAGTCAGTCCCCATTGTGAGCCACAATCAGAGTCCTGTTTGATCACATGCTCATTCAGACCCAGTTCAGCTGGATTTGGTGAGCTCCCAATAGAACAGGCTTACTTCCTCAATTGGTGAACCAACTCCTCCCGGTCCTGACTTCTTTGTTCGTCTTCTCCCTCCTTCTGCCTTTCAACTGGACCTTGGGAGCTCAGTTGTTCCTCTGATGAGGGTCTCTGTCTCTATCTCCATCTTTCACAGGACAAAGATTCTATGGTGATATTTGTGATAATCATCAGCGTGATAGTGGGGCAAGGACTGTTCAGGTACCCTCTCCTCTGCTGTCCAAGAACATAGCTTGAGGCATCCCAGTGGATTTTATTTGGATGGCCAGAACACAAATAATGACATGGAGACTTCTTATTAATTATGAAAGCTTGGTCTCAGTTAGGCTTGTTTCCCACTAGCTCTTATAACTTAAATTAAATTAATTCATTTCTATTAATCTACCTTCTACCACATGGTTCATTACCTCTGCTCCATATGTACATCTGACTCACAATTCCAATCCTCTGCCCTCACATTTTGCTGGTGAATCACACCTCTCTTCTTCCCAGAATGCTTCTTTCCTACTGGAAGTCCTGCCTATCCTCTCCTGTCTAGCTATTGGCCATTCACTTCTTTATTAAGCCAATCAAAAAGTGCCTTAGAAGAAACACATCTTCAGAGTGTACAAAAAGATTATCCTACAACATAAGCCTCCCTGCACCATTTCTCTATATGGTCTTGCTTTATCTTTTTTCATATTCTCTCCACATTTTGTATTCTTTTGCTTCTTGAAAAAGATCACAAGATCTCACACATGCTAGGCAAGTACTCTGCCAGAAACCTATATCTCAATAATTTTTCCAATATCCTGTTGGATTTCTTGAACTGTTAGTTATTTAGTAAGCTTATTATATGATAAGGATATGTATACAATTAATTTGCACAGACATCTGATTTTCCAAATATCCTTTCTGGTGCTAGTTTAGTTTGTATCATGCCAGTTGAGAAACAAATGCTATCTTGGCTGTTCTTTCTTTACTATTTATCAGCTAATAAGAAATCTACCTATTTATCTACTTGTTTATTTATTAGCTTAAAAAGAAATTTATTGATTTATTTGTCTATGTGCACATTACTTTGGTGTTTACATGGCATGTGTAGATCAGAGGACAACTTACAGTAGCTGATTCTCTCCTTCCACAGTGTGGGATGCAGGGATCAAACTCAGGTTGTTAGGCTTTTCTTGTAGAAGGAACGGCGGGGCTGTGTCCCACCACCCGGCTAGCTTTACCCAAAATAATTACATGGAAACTGTATTCTTTTAAATACTGTCTGGCCCATTAATCTGTAGCCTCTTATTGGTTAATTCTCACATCTTCCTTTAACCCATATTTAGTAATCCGTATAGCACCACAAGGTGTGGCTTACCAGGAGAGATCTTATCCTGCGTCCATCACGGAGAGGAGAAGCATGGCGACTCGCTATGGCGATTGCCTGAAGTGTCTCCCCGACCCCTTCTTCCCAGCATTCTGTTCTGTTTACTCCACCCACCTATGTTCTGACCTATTAGGCCAAGCAGTTTCTTTATTAATTAACCAATCAAAGTCCTCCATCATTTTCTGAAGGTTTATTTAGCTGTTGAACCATGTTAATGGCCCTGTCTGTATTTTGGATCCACACAAACTACAGGAGAAGAGTTAAATTCAACAGTCGGAATTGTTCCTTTGACTACTCCTCAATGCAGAAAGAGCATTATGATGGTGACCCAGTGTGAATGGTTTGGTTGAGACACTGGTGACTTATTCTTTAGATTGTTTCATGATTTCACTACATGAAACCTATATTTCCACTAAAATTTATTATTTGTCTATCCTTTCCAGTACTCTTTCCATTTCTTACACCAATATATGAGATGTTAAATGTCTCTGTGTTCCCAAAGGATTCGATAGCATTCTTCAAAAAATTTGTGGATAGAATGAAGGAAAAACGGCTGAACTCTGGTGAGAAGGTAAAAAGTGGTTGTCTCCTGAGAGGTGCGGGTTGGTAATATTGGGCTGTGAACATGTACGTTGTGTGTTTTACTTTATCTATCACTAAAAGTAGATAGAAAAGGTTATATTTAGAGAGAGAAAAAGGATATTTTTATTTCTGGGAGAGGAAAATTTGGAATTTTGAAAAACTGATTGAGAATAAGTCAGGAATTAAACCTTAGCAAAACAAATGATATCAAGAGTGCCCTTTGTAAGGATTAAAATTAAGAAAAAATGGCAAGGCACAGGACCAGCACAAGCTAACACCACCAAATCTCCAATATAGATGAGGAAGGACCTCTCTAAATTCCGCAACTCCGTGGGAACTGTTGGCACTTAATGGCTGCAGAGAGGGTGTATATAACCACCAATAGTTTTCTCATGCACCAGTGAATGACCATACAGACAGGGACATATGGGCAGCACTTGGACTCAGTGGGTTATTAAAAAGAAGAGGTCATGAAATTTGGAAAAAGAAATGTTACAAGGGAATAGAAGGACTCAAATGGGAGGAAATGATGGGGTGGGTATGACCATATCTCATTGTATACATCTATGAGAATTTATAAGAACAGATAAAAATGATTAAAACAAGGGAAATACTATTTCCATCTAATACAAAAACATTTTCAAAAAATCAATGTTATTTTTTAAAATAATATCTATTGTAATTTATTGTAAATTGGTTGATAAATCAGTTGGATTGCTTCCGGGTTCAGCTACAGTTGCTTTTGTTCTTTAAAGACTCAAGCAACACTAACCACATTGGTGAATTTAAGGGAGCTTCATTCTCAGAAAAAGCAGTGAGCTTCTGCACTCCTGATCTACATCTGACCTCTGACCTTAAAAGTGACCTTCTATTTTGGCAACTTTTCTTTATGCTTCCAGCACAGAGTGGATTTCTTTCAGCTGATGATGAACACTCAAAATAATTCCAAAGACAAAGAGTCTCATAAAGGTAACCAAGGACTCCCTGGTCTATGGACAAGGAAGTTCTCAGGCAGTGGTCACATCACTCAGAAAATGAGTTGGAAGGTTTTCTTTTTTATTATTTTTTAATTACTTATTAAAAATTTCCACCTCTTCCCCTGCTACCATTTCCCTCCCACTCCCCTTCACCACCTTCCCCATCCCTCTCCAGTCCTAAGAGAAGTCAGGGTGTCCTGCCCTGTGGGAAGTCCAAGGCCCTACACGTTCTATCCAGGTCTAGGGTGTGTGTATACGAACAGACTAGGCTCCCAAAAAGCAATTACATGCAGTAGAATCAAAACCCTCTGCCATTATCATTGGCTTCTCAGTAGCCCTCATTGTCAGGCACATTAAGAGAAGCCGGTTTCATCACATTCTCGTTCAGTCCAAGTCCAGCTGGCCTTGATTAACTCCCATTAGAATAGTCCCACCATCTCCATGGGTGGATGTACCCCTCCAGGTCCTGACTTCCTTATTCATGTTCTCCCTTCTTCTGCTCTTCAACTGGACCTTGGGAGCTCAGTCCAATGTTCCAGTGCGGGTCTCTGTCTCTATCTCCATCCATCACCAGATGAAGGTTCTATGGTGATTTGCAAGATATTCATCAGTGTGGTTATGGGAGAAGGCCAGTTTAGGCACCCTCTCCTCTGCTGCCCAAGGACCTAGCTGGGGAAATCCCCTTGGACACCTGGGAACCCCTCTAGAGCCAAGTCTCTTGACAACCCTACAATGGCTCCCTTAATTAAGATATCTTCTTTCCTGCTCCCATATCCACCCTTCCTCCATCTCAACCATCTCATTCCCCCAAGCTCTCCCCAATTCTCCCCTTCTCCCTTCTCTCTCCCCATCTCCCCTTCCCCACAACCCACCCCCACCCCCATGCTCCCAACTTTTGCCTGGCAATCTTGTCTATTTCCAATATCCAGGAGGATAAATAAATGTTTTTCTTTGGATTCACCTTCTTATTTAGCTTTTCTAGGATCATGAATTACAGGCTCCATGTCCTTTGTTTATGGGTAGAATCAACTTATAAGAGAGTACATACCATATTCATCTTTTTGGGTCTGGGTTATCTCACTCAGTAAAGTGTTTTCTATTTCCATCCATTTGCATGTGAAATTCAAGATGTCATTGTTTTTTACCTCTGAGTAGAACTCTAAAGTGTATATGTGCCACACCTTTTTTATCCATTCTTCTATTGAGGTGCACCTAGGTTTTTTCCAGGTTCTGGCTATTACAAATAGTGCTGGTATGAACATAGTCAAACAAATGCTGTTGTAGTATGATTGGGCACCTCTTGGGTATATTCCCAAGAGTGGTATTGCTGGATCCTGAGGTAGGTTGACTCCCAGTTCCCTGAGAAACTGCCACGCTGATTTCCAAAGTAGTTGCACAAGTTTGCATTCCCACCAGCAATGAATGAGTGTTCCCCTTACTCCATATCCTCTCCAGCATAGGCTATCATTGGTGTTTTTGATTTTAGCCATTCTGACAGATGTAAGATGGTATCTCAAAGTTGTATAAAAAAAACAAAGTTAATTCTGAATAATTATGAACAAGTTGAACAGTTTTTATATATAATAAAACTCCTTTTGAATATTGAAAATCAGGAATTATATTAAGAGATGGACCCATTAAAATCTAATAAAATCATTAGAAAAGCATATAATTCTGATTTTTTTGACTGAAGCATATAGACTTTGGAATACTTTATTATTTTGTGATGTATAACCAATCATTCCTAATTTATTTGCATCAGTATAAAATGTAAGAGCTCCAGAAATAGATGTGTTCTTTTTACTAAATGGGGAAGAATCTATTTAGGTCTTTTCGTAAATTGAAGTTGTTTACTTTGTGGGTATGTGTTGCTGATTTCACCTAAATAATTGCTACAGGCTCTGTCAAATCATCATTAATTACCCATCATTGCATAATTTCAATATATGTATAAGATTCTACAATCTCAGCTGAATCCATTTCTTACAATTGATGAGATCTAATTTTTCCTTTTACATTTAATGCCCAATCATACTACAACAGCATTTGTTTGACTATGTTCATACCAGCACTATTTGTAATAGCCAGAACCTGGAAACAACCTAGGTGCACCTCAATAGAAGAATGGATAAAAAAGGTGTGGCACATATACACTTTAGAGTTCTACTCAGAGGTAAAAAACAATGACATCTTGAATTTCACATGCAAATGGATGGAAATAGAAAACACTTTACTGAGTGAGATAACCCAGACCCAAAAAGATGAATATGGTATGTACTCTCTTATAAGTTGATTCTAGCCATAAACAAAAGACATGGAGCCTATAATTCATGATCCTAGAGAAGCTAAATAAGAAGGTGAATCCAAAGAAAAACATTTATTTATCCTCCTGGATATTGGAAATAGACAAGATTGCCAGGCAAAAGTTGGGAGCATGGGGGTGGGGGTGGGTTGTGGGGAAGGGGAGATGGGGAGAGAGAAGGGAGAAGGGGAGAATTGGGGAGAGCTTGGGGGAATGAGATGGTTGAGATGGAGGAAGGGTGGATATGGGAGCAGGAAAGAAGATATCTTAATTAAGGGAGCCATTGTAGGGTTGTCAAGAGACTTGGCTCTAGAGGGGTTCCCAGGTGTCCAAGGGGATTTCCCCAGCTAGGTCCTTGGGCAGCAGAGGAGAGGGTGCCTAAACTGGCCTTCTCCCATAACCACACTGATGAATATCTTGCAAATCACCATAGAACCTTCATCTGGTGATGGGTGGAGATAGAGACCCACATTGGAGCACTGGACTCAGCTGCTAAGGCCCAGTTGAAGAACAGCAGGAGGGAGAATATGAGCAAGGAAGTCAGGACTGTAAGGGGTGTGTCCACCCTCAGAGATGGTGGGACAGATCTAACAGGAGCTTATCAAGTCCAGCTGGACTGGGACTGAAGGAGAATGTGATCAAACTGGCCTCTCTGAATGTGCCTGACAATAAGGGCTGACTGAGAAGCCAATGATAATGGCAGAGGGTTTTGATTCTACTGCATGTAATTGCTTTTTGGGAGCCTAGTCTCTTTGGAAACATACCTTCCTAGACCTGGATGGAAGTGGGAGGGCCTTGGACTTCCCACAGAGCAGGACACCCTGACTTCTATTAGTACTGTAGAGGGAGGTAAGGGGGAGTGATGGGAGTGGGAAGGAAGTGGGAGGACAGGAAGAGTTGGAAATGTCTAATAAATTAATTAATTAAAATTAAAATTCTTAACCTCTGGCAAAGGACTGGAGTTTAGTTCCCAGCATCTACCTCTAAAAGTTCAAAATGTTCTAAAACTCCATATCTAGGGAATCAGATGCTGTCTCCTGGACACCATAGCCACACCAAACACGCATATGACACCCATCCACAGACATAAATACACATACACAAACATGTATGTAGGCAAAACACCTACACACATAAATTAAAACAACTTAAAAACCCATTAAAATATGTTGTAAATGCCTAGGTCCTTTTTTATGCTAAGTTCAACTTTGCATATACTGACAACTCAAGAGTACAATAAAGACTCAATTGAAAGTCAACCAAAAATCCCAGACAGACACAAATATATGTAAATAAAAAATAAAAATAAATCTTAAAAACAGAATAAGATACATGCCTTGAAACTGCCCACTGATGATGAAGAGAAATGTAGCATAAACCTTGGGACATCCTGACTGAAGCAATCTTTTCCTTCTCTGGCTGTCACATGGATGTCAAAGTGATAATGGTCCCAGGGTGACTGAGTGACTTCTCCATACTTCTCTCTAGGGAAACAGGAGTCTTGTTTGATGATCTCCTTATCTCTTCTGTGTTGGTACACCCTGACCTGACTTTCCTGAAACGTTTTCTTACTTTCAGTTCTGTCTGACACAGAAATCATGGCCCAGTCAATTATCTTTATTTTTGGTGGCTACGACACCACCAGCAGCACCCTTGCCTTTGCCCTGTATTTACTGGCTACTCACCCTGATATCCAGAAGAAACTGCGGGAGGAGATCGATGTGGCTCTGCCCAATAAGGTGAATGGATGGTGCTTGGAATAGAAAGGGAAAAGATGCACCTTCTTATCACAAAAAGTGGTGTGTGTGTGTGTGTGTGTGTGTGTGTGTGTGTGTGTGTGTGTGTGTCTGCATAGATCATAGACCTGCACTAGGTATTTTTCTAAATCACTCTCCAGCATGGTTTTTGTGACAGACATTCTCATCGAATTTGGAGATCATCAAATTAGTTATGCAGTCTGGAAAAGGATCACCAGGCATGCACAGTCTGCCCCTTCCCCCACCCTGCTGGGATTGTGGATATGAGCCACTATATCTGGCTTTATGAATGATATGTATCTGATCTCAGGATTGCATACTAGACAATCCACAAATTGAGATATTTTAAAGCCCAAGTGATCATTATTATAACCATTCTGTAAGAGACTGGATAGATAGCTCAATGGTTAAGAGCATTGGCTGTTCTTTCAGAAGATCCATCCAGGTTTGATTCCCAATACCCAAATGGCAACCCTCAAATATATATAATGTCAGTCACAAGGGATCTGATGCCCTCTTCTGACTTCTTTGTACATTGTGCTTATGTGGTGCACATACACATATGTAGGCAAAACAGCCACACTCATAAAATAAAACAATTCAAAATCCCTTTAAAATGTGTTATAAGTGCCTATGACCTATGTAATGATGAGCTCAACTTTGGAGCTACTGAGAACTCAACAGTACAATGAAGACTGATTGAAAGGTAATCTAAAATCCCAGAACAAACATTTTTCTGTCTTCCCAGGCACCTCCCAGCTATGATAAAGTGATGGAGATGGAGTACCTCGACATGGTGTTGAGTGAAACCCTCAGATTATACTCAGTTACTGACAGACTTGTGAGAATCTGTAAACAAGATATGGAAATGGATGGCGTGTTTATTCCCAAGGGGTCATTAGTGATGATACCAATTTTTTCTCTTCACCGTGACGCACAGTACTGGCCGGAGCCTGAAGAATTCTGCCCTGAAAGGTACTAGAATCCCAGGAGTGGGAACCTACTATGAACTCTGCTGGGCTGTATATACTATAGTGTCTCTTATGAAAAGATGATCTAAATGTGATTTAGTATCCATTAGCAATCTGTGAAGAGGATGACAAAGAAAGGGGAAAAGGGAAAGGGGAAGAGAGATGGGAGGAAAAATGAGTATTTAAATACAGTGTTTTAATCCTCCTTCATCAAGTAACAAATGACCAACTTAAGTGTGAGGCAGGAACCTGCTTTCCTTCATTCTGACACGTGCTTTTGAGAAATGGAACCCAGCATTATCTTGAAGAGACTTTTGGAGATTAGGCATGTATTCCCCCATTTGTTTTTATTCTCTGACAATAGAATGTATGTAAAGAGTATTTTGGTTATTTTTTACCTCCTGTCACTTCTCCCTTGCACACTTGTTGAATCCTTATCTGTCCCATCGAGTCTTCCTCCTCTATTCATGTCATCCTGTTGTCTTGTGACTCGTGATTTTAATTGGGGTTGCTTGCATAAGTGTAGGTCTAGGAGTTATTTACTGGAGAATGGACAACTCACTAAGAGCTACACAATTAAAAGACACCCCCCAGTTACCATTGCTTCTCAATAGTTCTTCACAGAGGTGGTTTCATGGACTCCCTCCCCATCCTTGATGGAATGTATCAACATGGTTTAGGCTTGAGTAGGCAGCCATAGCTGCTTCGAGTTCATGAGTACAATGGCTGTGTCGGGTCCAGAAGATAGTGTTTCACAGCACCCCTTTCATTCCCTGGCTCTTACATTATTCTGATCCCTCTTATAAGATGTTCTTGAGCCTTTGAGGGGATGATACAGATGCCCCATTAAGTGCTGAGCACTCCATCATCACTCATTCTCAGCATTTTCAGTTATGAGTCTCTGTGTTAACTGTCTCCCACTGCAATCAGAAGCTTCTGACCATGACTAATAGCAACACTAGTTTTTGTGTATAAACATGAATATTCAGAAGACAGTTTGATACCATGTCCACTTGCAAAACAACAGTAGTAAATTCAACCCTAGTGCATATAACTTCCATAACCCATTGGATTTTCACCAGATTTACAGTATCAGGCATTAATTACCACTGTAAATTGGAACTCCAATCCAATCAGACAGTGGTTCATTATCCCTACCACATAACACTAGTGGGCACATAGGATACATTTTCTGTCTATAGCGTTTGTCTTATCTCACATACGGAAACTTTTTTAGGGCAAGGGGGGAAAGAAAGGACTTTTAGTGTACAATTCTCAGAGCCAAATACCTGGAATCAGTTCAGTGAACCTTTCCTAATCTACATGTATGTCTGGTTAGATGTCTAAGGGTAAATTCATGTATGTAGTTCTTATTCTTCTATCCTTTGCTAACTTGTCATTACTGTGTGTCTCCAGGTTCAGCAAGGAGAACAAGGGCAGCATCAATCCTTATGTATACATGCCCTTTGGATACGGACCCAGGAACTGCCTTGGTATGAGGTTTGCTCTCATGAATATGAAACTTGCTCTCACTAAACTCCTGCAGAATTTCTCCTTCCAGCCTTGTAAGGAAACACAGGTGAGGGGAAAAAAACTATTTCTGTAAATAATGTTTTATGGGAGACAGTTTTCAACTGAAGGTTCTGTGCATAAAATCGAATCTGCTTGTTTGAGGTTTGCTAACTCTCTTTATGGCCTAATGAGTTATTTGTATCCAGGGAAGAATTGAGGGGTCTCTGGTGCTGTGTCAGTATAGAGTACAACTGCAGCATTATGAAGAGTTAGTGCAGGCCAGTATGACAGGATTATGTGCATTCTATTTGTAGTTCCAGTCATGTCCACTGAAAATTGGTATGCCATGTGCTATAAAGTGGTTCAGTGATCATGACTTCATGTTTGTTGAGCAGTACACTATTCTTCCAGAACTCACAGAAGCCCTTTTCTGACATTCCTGTCAACTACTGGCTGTGCATTAGAATCACCAAGGAGATTTACAACTCACATATGTTTCTCAAATGGCAAAGTGCTTACCTGGCATGCACAAAGCCCTGGTTCCAATCCCCAGAAATGCATGAAGCATCTATGATGAAGCATACCTGCAATCCCTGTACTCAAAAGGACAAGGGAAGATGATAAGAAATTCAAGTAATCCTTGGCTACATAGTGAATTTGAAGCCAGCAGGAGCTACAGAATACCCCATATCAAAAGAAAAACAGAAAGTCATGATTCCTGGAGATCATGTCTGAAATCCTGAAATAATTTACCAGAGTGTGGCTTTAAAAGCCCATCTCTGGCTTTCCATATAATGCCAACTTGAGAATCATTATTGTAAATGTAAATGTAAAGGCTCAAGTGATGTCTCAATGGTTAAGAATACAAGCTGCTCTTACAAAGTACCCGAATTCGTTTCTGAGTACCCACAAGTTGGCTAACAACCATTTGTAAATCCACTTCCAGGGCTGCTTGTGTTCTGTTCTGGCTTTCATTAATACTGCACATATGTGGTATACAAACACATGTGCAGGTAAAACACTCCTACACATACAATAAAAATATAAATCTTAACAAAGTTACTGGTTATGGATGAATTTTAACCTTATGGAACATATTGCTGGTTCTGCCTCACTTCTCAGGACCTCTGCACCAGAAAACAAATATCTGTCCTATTTCTATAAACAATGTGTTCTTTTTTTCCTCCATATTCTACTCTCAAATTCAAGTTCTTGTTAATTCTGCAAATGAATCTTCTTCTTGGATGTATTAACTCATGTGTTTTATGTTCTACTTTTGGCTTCTGCAGGATGTATTCAACACCAATGCTAATACTTTGTCATTAAAGCCTCCAGTTTAGTTGTGCTTTTTCTCTCAGTATTGAAGGATATTCTGTATCTTTCCTATATTACCTCATATCATTCCTTCCACAAACTCCAATGAGCCTTTGTGGAGAATTTGTGCATTGAAATCCTTTGGTAAATGTTTTGAAGTAGAGCTTACAATTTTAATATTCTTTCATAAAAACATCAAAACTAATTTAAAAAATAACAGATAACACTGTGTATAAATTTTATGCACATCTCTTTTTTATGCCTCCATGGAAAACACATGTATACTACTTAAAATTTTAAAAGAATATGATAGGACATTTAGAGAAAGCATTTGCATTTTCTTGAAAAATTTGTTCCTGTTTCATGCAAAAGTATGGCTAAAATTTACGAGATTTGTGTATTTAAAATGTGGCTTCTCTTTTTCAATTAGTTTTATTGAATGAATAGAGGGATGGAAGTATTTCTTCTATGATTTGTGGATTAAGGAAATTATGTAGATTTGTCAACCCACAACCTCACTTATTTTACTACTTTCTCCCTAAAGCATTTAAATCATAAGTATGTACAGAGATTTAGACAGACAAAGCAAGGTTCAAGTTTTGAGAGCCAATGGACCATCTTTCAAAGGCAGATGCTCTGGCAAGATCCAATCATCTTAAATTTGACTCATCTGTATCTCCATGACAACTTTGTTCCCCTCCCTTCTCTTGTGAACAAAAGATTATTCCACTGCTCCCCTCTGTCTTTGAATAGCATGGGACTAAGGCAAAACTGAAAACACAGGAGGACTCAGAATTCTTCATTTATCCCATCTTTGAAAACCATAATAGATGCTAGGAAAGCAAACAAATATCTGTCCTCCTAAAGACTTATCTGAATGGACACAACTGTACTAGTGACATATGATCTAGGCTGTGGGGACTGTTCATAGAGTAGAAATCTATCATCTCATGGTTACCTTGCAAATGTCAACAAACAAAACTTAACTTTTCAGGACTTAAATAAACAATATGACATAGTAAAAATGAATCAGGCTCAAATATGTAAAATTGGCCAGGCTTAGTGGCACATGCATTTAATACCAGCACTCATGGGCAGAACTCATCTCTGTGACTTCGAGGCCTGCCTGGTCTACATAATGAGATTCAGGGCAGACTCAGCTACAGAGTGACACCCTGTTTTGAAAAAATAAAACAAAACAAAAATTAAAGTTTTACTCTAAAGTTTTACTCTAAAGTAGTATAGAACTGAAATAACATAAATAAGCATGGCTTCATCTCAGTCCCTTTATACTATAGAGTCTCAATAAATATATAGCCTTATGCATATTTGGAAGCATGTTTTTCACCATCTAATCATCACAGCTTGGAGATAAGGAAGTCCAAATATATGACCTCAAATGCAGCTTAGATGTACCTGCAAAACATCATTCTGAATGGTTTTTACTTTTCATTATGGATTGTTGTTGGCTCACTCATTGATTCTCAATATTTTTTCTTCCATGATTGCAGATTCCCTTGAAATTACACAGAAAACCACTTCTTAAACCAGAAAAACCCATTGTTCTAAAGGTTGTACCACAGGATGTGCTCATAACTGGAGCATGACATTCCCTCAAGAACTCTGCAGTGTTCCTCTTCAGGTGGTGTCCAAGAACATTGGAATCTTTAATTTACTTCATGAATAAAACCCAGATGAAGATGAGGATTAATCAACTGGACTTGGTGCATGGTTAAGGATTCAGTACACCCATTGAGCTTTCTCATTGTCAAAATAAAGGAGTAAGTCACAAAACAATCCCACACCAGTTTGGAATTATGATTAATATAAGGGTTATTTATTTAAAGGGGAAAACTTAGATTACCATCCTGGACAACAGCCCCCTGCATGACCAGGAAAGGAGTCTGGTATTCAGAAGCCGAGTCCGAAGCAAGAGAGGGAGCAAATGGCTACCACTGCTTTTTCAAGCCAAAGAGACCATGCCCAAGTGGACTGGTATCTTAAAGGCTATTGGCTGAAGGAGTGGAAGGAGCTCCCGTAGCACCTCCCTCTTTTGTTTAAGTAAGAGAGTTCCAAACTTACTACAAAACTATATACAATAAAAGCAAATATCTTATTCTAACTAGCTTAAGTCTTGTATAATAAATAACTTGGCCAAGTCATGAGAGGAAAGTAACTACATTTATCTAGTCTTCTACCATCGAAGGTCTGAGAAGGGAAACAATGTTTTTTGAGTAATTAAGAAGTGCAATCAAACAACTTCCAAAACATGCAATAAATCACAGAGACAACTGGCTACCTGGGCAATCACCCAAAGTCACATTTACAGCATTGAAGCAACCAACTTTGACTAAGGCCTAGAATAACTGATGGATTATTTTTAAAGGCAAGAAATTTTCCAAAATCTTCTTACCCTGTCTTAGCAAGATTTGATGGTTCTGCTTATCCATTTCCAGATAGTATGTATTTTGTCAGTAGTTGAGGTATGGGCAGTTCCTTGACCAGAGGCTGTTTTGCCAAGAAGAAGACAAGCTCCAAGTGGAGTGTCTTGGGTGCTCAACAATCTCTCAGGAATAGATCAGTGTTGACAGGAGCGATTGTGTATCCTACACTACTACAGAACTCTAAGTTAGATTAAATACCATTTTCTATGGCTTTTGAAGAAGTTGAAGATTATCTATTTATACAGAATATAATCTTTATGTATCTAAAAAATCCCAGGGGCTGGAGAGCTGGAGAGATGGCTCAGAGGTTAAGAGCATTGCCTGCTCTTCCAAAGGTCCTAAAGTCAATTCCAAGCAACCACATGGTGGCTTACAACCATCTGTAATGGGGTCTGGTGCTCCCTTCTGGCCTGCAGGCATACACACAGAAAGAATATTATATACATAACAAATAAATAAATATATAAATATCCCATTAGTATAACTATAAATATGAAAAACATAGATGACTATTGTTCTATAATTTTTACTACCTAACTTAAAGACTAAGACAGTAAACAACTATACAATAAATGAGAACAATGAGTTCCAAATGTAAACAATGTACAAGTATCTTGAACAGAGGTAGAAATGTACACTGCAATATGGTGTATATATATATATACAATATATATATGTATATATATAGATCAATATATAAAAATGTTTTAAACAGAGGTAGAAGCATGCAATGCATGCGATATTCAACATAATTTAACTTTGTATTCATATACAAGAATCTATGCCAATGTAATTATCTATAAATAATAACTCACAAATACCAATCTATTATCCCATCATCCAATTTTCCCTCTTTTTTTTCAAAAAGATCCCTGAGCTTATAAAATTCCTCCCCCAACTCTCAACCATATATCGGTTATAATCAACCTCTAAATGATTTCCCTAAACCTGAGGACAAACTTTGCTGGGAGAGGGGACATCGTCCTCTAAAATTACTTCCAGTTGTCATGGTGGCAATGTTCTTTCTAGGGGGATCCTGTGAAAGTAAAATGATGGTTAAATTTCAAGATTAATGTCTGGTAAGACTGCAAATAGTCTCTGAGTATTTTGTAGAGGTCTGGCCAGAATGTTGTACAAGATGTGCACCATTTCAGCTAACCAAATAGGAACCATCTTGTGCAGCTGGTACCCAAAACAGGTCTTGTAGTAACACTATCAGTATCATGACATCATATCAACCAGGTGGAGTTGTTGTTATGGGTCCCCATTTCTTCTGGGAAACTTCAAAGATTACTGCAGGAAAATTCATTTTCATTGTAGAAAACTTAAACATTAATTATATAGACATAAACAGAAATATATATTCAATGAAAGGCATGATAGGTATAAGGAAAAGCAAAGATGTTTTCTAAATTCTTTTTGCCTTCTGTCCCATATCATGGCTCTTGACATGAGACAGAAACTCTGGGTTTTTCTCTTAACAACAGGCTTGAAATTAGAGAGGGACTGAGCCAGAGTCCAACTCCAAAACCAGATCTATATACTTATGAATATAAATAAAAAAGGCACACACACACACACACACACACACACACACACATTGTTACTTATGGAACCTATTCAATTTTCTTGGTGATCCATATTGGGTAATAATTGTTCCCATCTGTCAGTATTCAAATATCCAGGGTCCCTTGAATATTTTGAAGATGAGTGTTTTCCTGCAGGGATAAGAACAGAACCCTGCCCCCATTCCATATGTTTTTCTTACCACCTGTATGATTATCATCATGGTGGATGAGTTGTCATTTCTCCTTTCCAAGAGGTTTCTCCTCTTCAAACCAAACCTTTATTAATTTTGATGGTATCCACAATTTTTCTTCTTCTGTGGAAATAAGAGCAAAACCTCTTCCCCAACACAACACATCTCCTGGCTTCCATTGTGAAGTCAGCACTTCCTTGAAATAAACTGGTTGATTTACTTCAGCAGACTTTTCCATTATCCAATGTATTACTGCCATTGTTGTTCCTTTCTCATTAGCGTTAAGAAAATTCAAGGTTAAAAAGGCATTATGTAATCTATTCCTGGGGGCATTTTCCACCCCTTTCTGTTTGTTTAACCTATCTTTTATAGTTCAATTTAATCTTTCTATGACTGCTTGACCTGTAACATTGTATGGTATACCTGTAAAATGCTTAATATTTAAGCAAAAACCAATTTCATTTTCCTAGAGACATAAGCTGGACCATTATCTGTTTTAATTTGTGCAGGTATGGCCATAACTTCTGATAAATGTGTGATTACTGAATCAGCTTTTTCTGAGCTTAAAACAGTTGCCCATTGAAAGCCTGAATAAGTGTCAATGGTGTGATGGACATATTTTAATTTTCCAAATTCTGCAAAGGAGAACACATCCATCTGCCATATTTCATTCCTTTGAGTACCTTTCAGGTTAGTCCCTGCATGTAGTGGTGTTTGGTTATATAAAGAGCAAGTAGGGCATCACTTTATAGTCTCCTTAGCTTGTTGCCATGTAATAGAAAACTCCTTCTTTAAAACGTTGCTATTGACATGATTTTTTATGAAATTCTGAGGCCTAGAACATGCTTCCAATGAATAATTAATCAATGTCTGCATTACCTTGTGCTAGAGGACCTGGCATACCCGTATGGGATTGGATGTGTGTTATGTACATTGGATAAAGCCTATTTCTGATTATGTCTTGTACCCAGATAAACAATGAAGTCAATCCTGTATCATCTGGTATAAATTCAGTGGTTTCAATATGGAAGATAACTCTTTCTGCATATTGTGAATCAGTAATTCAATTAAGAGGTTCTTTAAAATTAACTTTTTTATTTTACCAGTAGTGAAAGGCACTATGATTTCTGTTGGATCTATACAAGCTAGTTGATGAAGCCTCAGTTTACCTCTTATAATTAATTCAGAGACCTTTTCCACATAAGGTTTTAATTTTTTACTTGGTTTGTGTTGTAAAAAGATCCATCGAAAATATCTTCCCTCTGCATTAAAATTCCTATAAGAGAAATTCTGGAAGGCAATATGACTAGAATACAACTGAGATTTGGATTCACCCTATCCATATGTGCCTCCTGTAATTTTTCCTCAACCATTGTCAATTCCATTTCTGCTTCAGCTGTTAATTCTCTGGGACTATTCAAATCTTTATCACCAGCTAAGGTTTTGTTTAAATGAATTATTAAATCAGGTGTTATCCCAACAGCCAGTCATAGACTGGAAATGTCTCCTAACAATCTTTGAAAGTCATTAAGAGTCTGTAATCAGTCTCTCCTAATTTGTGCCTTTTGTGTTCTAATTTATGTAAACCTATTCTGTAACCTAAGTAATTAACAGAATCTCCTCTTTGAATCTTTTCAAGAGCAATTTGTAATCCCCATTTAGGCAAAACTATATTTCCTCAAACATTCTTTCTAAAGTATCTATGCTTGAATCAGATAGCAAAATGTCAAACATGTAATGGTAAATTATAGATTTAGGGAATTGCCTATATATTGTTTCCAACAGCTGACTCACAAAGTATTGACACAAGGTTTGGCTATTGAGCATCCCCTGTGGGAGGAGAGTCCATGGTATCTCCTAGTAGGCTGAGCGTTATTGTAAGTAGGCACTGTGAAGGCAAATTTTTCTCAATCCTTTTCTTGTAAAGATGTGGTGAAGAAGCAATCCTTTAAATTAATAAATATAAGAGACCATCCTTTTGGTAACAGAGAAGGCAGAGGAATTCCAGACTGTAGAGGGCCCATAGGTTGAGTTACCTTGTTGACAGCCCTTAGATCTCTCACCATTCCCCATTTACCAAATTTCTTTTTACAACAAACACAGGAGAATTCTAAGGGCTAATTGACTCCTCAATATGTCGAGCATCTAATTGCTCCTATACCAATCGTTCTAAAGCCTACAATTGATCTTCAGCTAGAGGCCACTGCTTTACCCATATTGGCCTCTCAGTTGGCCATCTTAAAAGTGGGGTTGTTGGTACCTCTAAATTTTTAGTTGCTTTTGTTAGTTGCTTTATGTTCTTGTACAGCCTAGATGGCTAGTGACCTTTGTGTGTAGAACCTTATTGCATCCTTCACAGAATTATGAGTTCCTTGTACTGCAGGAATGTTAATCTGGGTATTCCATTGCTGTAGCAGGTCATGGCCCCATAAATTTATTGCAATATCAGCTATTTATGGCCTTAGCTTTCCTCTTTGACCTTCTGGCCCAATACAATCAACCCATCTCGTGCTTTGTTTAACTCGACATATGGTTCCAATTCCTAGTAATTGAACATCTGCTTCTTGAAGAGGCCAATTAGGATGCCAAGATTCTGGAGTGATAATATTCACATGCCGGGCACCGTGCCCCCGTGTCTGCGTTCGATGCGCTTGAACCCAGTTCACAAGATTCGGACAAGGGGCTGGAGGTTAAAATACAGACACAGACAGACAGAAAGACAGTGACACGAGTCATCCTTGAATTCCCCAAGAATTCCCCCTTTATTGTGTTCAGGGGCAGATTATATAGAGATAGCCACGCCCCAGCCAAACCCACCAGAAACCACTCTCCTGCCATCAGGAATTCCTGAAGATCTCGTGCTCAGAGCAGCTGTAGGCACTCAGATCAGGAGATTACAAGAAATTCAAGATCTGGGGTCTCACTGCTCCCAACATCTCCCCCCTAAATTTTTTATAAAACAGTGTCTGATCTTAAGTATTCGGGGGAATGAGGGGTCAGTATCTCCAGGTACTTCGGGCACTGCTGAGGCATCCGCTAGGCTAGGCATCGACTGGGTTGAAGCAATGTGCCTTCTACCACAGCCACCAGCAAAGCTCTGCTCCAGCTGCCTTCTAGTCCCAGCTGCATTTGTTCTGGGTCCAAACTGGTGCATGAAGTGGATCAGAACTCAGGGAAGCAGGCTTGCTGCTCTGCAACCACTGAAGGGGCCCCACTTAGGGAATTTGGGCATTGTCAATCTGTCTGGCTACTTCCTGCTGAGTTGGGACACTGCATTCTTGGGGGTATTTACTACAATTTACTGCCATTTTCCAGTAGTGCTCAGATGTAAGTCGAGGTCATGCTGTGCTTCTGCGCCCTGAGGCCCTCACTGGAAGCGGGCCTAGCATTCTTGCCTCATTGGTCCTCGAGGCAGGTCCTGGGGTTTGCACACATCACAGCCCCTCAGCGCCCATCGCCTGGAGTTGCGTGGCCTTGGAGCCACAGCCGCTCACACTCCAAGGCAATATTTCAGGAGGTCTTGGGGATTCAAACCACATGAATTTCGAATAAATCCTTAGGCTCTCATTGTCTGTGGAGACAAAAACAGAACCTCTTTTCCAAAGCATCAAATTCTTAAGCCCATATTTCAAAGTCAAAATAACTTTCTTAGCAATTCCTAGAATCAAATGTCTTTGTCCAGTCCAGAACACAAAAGACAACACAATCAACATATCATACATTGTACACATTTATCTTTTTAAGCTATATACTTTCTTTCTATCTTTTCCCAATACATAAGTTCCCTCCAGCTGGGGACAACCCTGTTCATTTACCCCTCTTTCTCGGTTGGACTTCTTGGAACCAAAACCGAATGAAGGACATCAGGATTAACCATACCCCAATCCACCCTCACCTTCTGAGGGCAACCTCTCAGCGTTCCCTAGTTCCCAAATCTCAGCTGGGACCTCCAATTTCCGAATGCGCCCCCGTGTCAGCGTTTGGTGCGCTTTTACCCAGTTCACGAGATTCGGGCAAGGGGCTGGAGGTTAGAAAACACAGATACACACAGACAGAGAGACAGCGACATGGGTCATCCTTGAATTCCCCAAAAATGCCCCCTTTATTGTGTTCAGAGGCAGATTATATAGAGATAGCCACGCCCCAACCAAACCCACCAGAAACCACTCTCCTTCCATCAGGAACTCCTGAAGGTCTCGTGCTCAGAGCAGCTGTAGGCACTCAGATCAGGGGATTACAAGAAATTCACGATCTGGGGTCTCACTGCTCCCAACACTCACATCCACTCAACAATCACAATTCCATTTATACGTACTCTCAGCTTTGGTCTCTGATCATTTATGGAGGTTTGCCAAAATATATGCTTCTTATTTCCTACTTGAATTTCTGACTTATCCTCCAAATTTGAACAATCATTTAGAACCTTATGGTCTTGCACAGAAGTTTCTAGAGTTTTCAGTTTTCCTGGTGAGACATGTCCTCCATGGTTACTGAGAATAACTGGGCCATTTTTGGCTTGTGGGCCTGCGAGAGGCCCCTCAGGGAGTTTCCCCATAGTATCGGGTTGCCTTGTCTGTCTGTTGTTGATTTGAATTTATTGGTCCAATGTCATCCTTTACCACACCTCCTACATATACCTGAAGGCCAAGGTTTCCTATTCTTGCCATTCCCAGATGAGGTATTATTCCTAGAAATTCCTTGCCTGCAATCAATTTTCAAATGTCCTAATTTACAACAATAAAAACATTGGGCAGGTTGATGTCTCCTCATTGCTTTGGAAATCGCTTCCCCTACCCAAGATTCATCATCATAGTTAAATGTCTGAAATTCATGGTATGCTGAATCTATTAATCTAGACCTTAAAGGCCCACTTATCTTTTTGCATTCTAAGTTTGCATTTTCAAAAGCCAGTGGTTCAAGAACTATTCATAAAACTTCTGGGTTTGTTTCTCCTATGTTCGTTCAGAGCCTTAAGCAGTATAGGGTTCTCCCTGTCCCTGCCTAACCCTGATATATGACTCGATCCTTTTCCCTGATTCTAGTATTCTATCCCAAGCATTCAATGCTGTTTTGTGGCATAGGGACAATACTTTTTGTCGTAAAGAGCTTGGACCTGTGGATCAACATATGCTCCTACACCAAGAATTTGACCCTGGGAAATATCCACACCCTTTGCTCTCCCTTGCTGTTCCATATGTTTGGATTCTTCTCTGAAATAAATTCCAAACATCAAGGAAAGTCCATCTTACAACACTGCAGATGCTAACTTAGATAAATCACAGGGTATAGCCCTGACATTAGAAGCCCAATTTCTTATCATTTCCTTAACAAATGTAGAGTGCAAGCCATAAGTAACAATGGTGTGCTTAATTTCCTTCAGATCATTTATTCCTATTGGTGTCCATCTACCTTCTTTGGCTCCCTTTGGGCCTTTAGAAGTTGATGCTTTGTCAGAGTAAATTACAGGGTGTGTCACTAAAATCCTGGGTAGACCAGTTCTGACAGCTGGTGGTGACAGTGTATCCTGCCCTTGTGTCTTCTCACCCTGATCATCAGCTCTAATAATTTCCTCAATCATTTCAAATCTCTTAATCATAATCTCTCATAAAGCCTGAATCTCCTGACCTGCAAATGTTTCTAGTGATTTCCCTATAGTATCAATTTTATGGTCCCCACTCTGCACCTGCAATTCCAAGGTCTTAATGTTTCCTTTCAAAGATAACATCTCCTCCTTGAAATGCTCCTGAACATCGTGTAAATTGCCATCCTGGAGGTATATTCTGTCTGTTAACTTATCAAAACCTTGTGATAACTTCTGAATGTTAAATTCAACAGCCTAGACCCTCTCAGGTAAGTTCCTAGTACCCTTAGATATAGAGTCAATTTTGCCTATCATGGTATTAATACTATCAATTAATGCCATATACTTCCATAATGACATAATATGAAGAAGAAAACTGAAACCTAATAACCAGTAAATTGAGGTATCTCCATAGGTATATAGGCCTCTTGTGATTTATCCTATGGTGGCAGCAAAAACCGCAGCAAGAGTCCCATTAAAAAATGAAACCTGCCATTTTACCTGTTCACCAGCAGATGGCGCTGGTTCTGAGTCACGACTGGAACTGATACAACAGTGTCATCACAAATCCTGTTTTAAAATCTGACCTGATATTTCTTTAAGTACTGGGGAAAGATCCGGGTGGTGGTGGCGCACGCCTTTAATCCCAGCACTCGGGAGGCAGAGGCAGGCGGATCTCTGTGAGTTCGAGGCCAGCCTGGTCTACAAGAGCTAGTTCCAGGACAGGCTCTAAAAAAAAAAAGCTGCAGAGAAACCTTGTCTCGAAAAACAAAAAAAAAGAAAGAAAGAAATACTGGGGAAAAATGAATCACTCGAGAGGTTAGATATAGTACACAGAACGAGAAAACCCAGAGTCCAGGCTCAGGGCACAAAAACCCAGGGAGCTTCTAGCAGCTGATAAACAGCTCAGCTTGCCCCGGGCACCTATCCTGCTGCTCCATCCTATGCTGGGACAAAATGTCATGCTGCAAATGCTGCTGTGGCAGCTATCCTCTCGGTTGTGGTGGGGAGTTCAAACAGCATGTCTAGTTAAGCTGCAGGAACTTCACAGGGAGCTTTGGCCCCCAAGGGCTTAGCAGCATTTGGCAAACTCTTGAGCTTGCACTCTGACTCAGGCTCCTTAAGCACTGCACTGCAAGGGGGATTTAAAAACAGCTCAGAAAAGATCAAACCAGGTGGGCAGAGACTGTCACGGATTCCAGGAGGCATTGAGTTTAAATCCACATCAGAAGGCAAATGATAGGGTACAAGGGGACTTGAAGCCAGTCGGAGGCATGTAAAGAATTGCAGCAAGAAGAGCCAATGCTCGAGATTCTATATTGAACTGATGGCTCCACACAGAGTCTGTGGCTGAGGGAGGACTTGAGCCAAGCCGCAGATGGCAGGCAGCCAAGGGGAGGGGGTGGGGGGAGATATGGGGTGTGAGTGGAGGGGTGGGGAGGGTGGGGAGTCGTTCTAAAACCAAACGTTGGGTGCCAGGTAAAGGAGTAAGTCACAAAACAATCCCATAGCAGTTTGGAATTATGATTAATAAAAGGGTTGTTCATTTAAAGGGAAAAACTTACAGATCACCGTCCTAGACAACAGCCCTCTGCATGACCAGGAAAAGAGTCTGGTAGCTGGAATCAGAGTCTGAAGCAAGACAGGGAGCACATGGCTACCACTGCTTTTTCAAGCCAGAGACCACTCCCAACTGGCCTGGTATCTTAAAGGGTATTGACCGAAGGAGCGGGAAGGAGCGGGAAGGAGCTCCCGTAGCATCAAAATAAAGTATCATCTAATGTAAAGGGAATGACTAAGGCATCTAAGAGAATGAGAAATTCATCTTCTCTGGTCCTCATGGGATCATCTCCATCCAAATCTTTCTATCTCCAACAATTAGATTGAGGTTTTTGGAAAGTAACCATGTCTCTAGAATTGATCATTAAATTTTTGATGAAAATGTGAATTATTTTAACAACACTAATTGTAAAACTGGTATAATATGTTGTGGCTCCAATCTTCTACAATATTACACTGAAAATATAAAAATCTTTCTTTAAAAATCCTATTTAAACATATTTTATATTCTTTGAGTGTTTCATACAATATATTTTGGTCATTTAATTTCTTTTCTGCAACTCCTCCAGAGCTTTTCCAATCTCCCTTTTTATCCAGCTCTATATTATCTCTCATTGTTTCAAGACTAATCTAAACAAAATAAACCATGAAGTCCAGTTCAAGTAGATAACCATTCCTGCCCTGCAATGCAGTTGACAAACCCCAGTGTCACCCCATTGATGAAAACTGGCTTTCCTTTCTCTCAGGACCTATCAATTGACAATATCTCCTTGGCTAGGGGGAGGATTCTGACCTTCTCTACACTCAGTTTTTGTCTGGTTTGCGCTCATGCAGATCTTGTGAATTCTGTCACAGTCTCTGGGAGTTCATATGTGCATCTTCTATGCTGCATGTCTGGAAAATGCTGTTTCCTTGAAGTCATCCACTACCTCTGGCTCTTAGACTCTTTCTGCCTTCTATTCCACATGGATCCCTGAGCCTTGAGGAGTGAGGTATGACATCCTGGGCAGAGCCGAGCATTCCAAAGTCTCTTTCTCGCTTCATGTTGACAAGTGGTAGGTTTTCTTGTTAGTTACAGTCTACTACAGGAAGAAGAGTTTCTGATGAAGGTTGAGTGATGAACTATTCTATTGATATACTACTATGTCATTAGGAACCTTTTTATTGCTATATTCATTTAATAGATTAGTAGCAGTAGGTATTCTCTTAAAACTCATTTTTATCTCGTCTCAGGTTCTTGGCCACATTGACCTCTGTGTTGGTTATGGGGTCCATCTCCTTGAATGGGCCTGATATCCAATTTAAAAAGTGGTTGGTTACTCCCATAACGTTTGTGCTACAATTGCACCAGTAGGCATATCTTTCAGGAAGGTCCTTTTGTAACTAACATGGTTCACAGCTGAGTGAGACTCTTAATTTCTTTTCTAATCAAGTATTGTGTATAGCTCCTTCTAGTACTGGAATCACTACCATATACCATGATGTTTTTACATGTACTAAAAGGGAAGATAGACATCTTAATGAAGGAGGATTCAAAACAAAATATTTTTAAAATATAATTAAATCTTAGGCTATGGGAAATTTCATGCATACACACAATATATTTTGTTCATGTACATCCTCTACTGCCCCACTCAAATACCTTTGGATACCCTCCCAAAACTCCCTGCCAACTTCATGTCTTCTTTTCTGTTTATAACCTGCTAAATTGGCTGGGTGGTGGTGGAACAGGCCTTTAATCCCAGCACTTGGGAAACATAGGCAGGTGGGCCTCTGAGTTAAAGGCCAGTCTTGTCAACAGAGTGAATTCTAGAACAGTCAAGGCTATACAAACATTCCTATATGTCAAATAAAATTTTTAAATATTAAAAATGCTTTTAAATTTTTATTAATTTCTTTACTTCTCTCTGTGAATACACATGAATACCATGCTGTGTCAGTAGAGGTCAGAGGACAACTTGTGGGCATCAGTTCTATCTTTCCTCTTTGTGGGTTATCAGGGATTAAGCTCAGGTAATCAGGCTCAGCAGCAAGCTCCCACTGAGCCATCTCTCTAGCCTATAAACTAGATATTTGAGATCCAAGAAGGAAACACTATTTTCCTATAGAGAGAAATATTCTGCCCTGAGTTTCTGTGTCAGGTGTTCCCTTTGCACTAAAGCATCCACATGGCAGGATTAGGGAATAGCAGGTACATGGGGAAAGCCGCCAGATGCAGGATTTTGTTCCACCCCAGATGTCTCATGCCCTGAAAACTTTCCTGCCTCCCTTTCTTTGTTTTGCTCATATCATCCCTGAGTCACCACACCATTAATATGACCTATAGTTGCTCTACCCCCTCCTCATATTTCCACCTTAATCTTCTGTGTTTACAACATTGGCTTCTTTTGAGCTGAAAAGCCATGGTCTTAAGAGCCCTCATTACCTTACAGCTTAAACATAGCAGGAATTTCAGTAGGCCACCGAGGGAAATGGAAGCTGTTTGTCCTCCCAATCCTTTCCCTTCACAGTGCCGTTGATATTCTAAAACTGGCATTACAAATTATATTAAATAGCATAAATTTGGACTGGAGAGAAGGCTCATGGGTTAACAGTGCTTATACCCACTGCTAAGTGTAGCTTTCTCCCCTCATCAAAAACACCATCTTTTGCAGCAGATGGGCACTACTACAGAGATGCACAACATGTTAAAATTCAGAGTAAGTGACCATAGGGTACCTATCCCAAGTTGGTTTTATATTTTATACTTATATTACATTTATTGCAACCTCTACATCTGAGATCCAAGAAGCATCACAGAAAAAGAAGCAGAAAGATTGTAAGGTCCAAAGGACCAGGACAACTGATGCTACATAGTTTCTTCTAGACATGGCAGGGAAGCTGTACCTGTGAAACCCCAACCCTGAGGCTGCCTTAACAAGATCTGAATAACAACAACAACAGCTAACATTCCTTGTAGATGGGGGAAGATTGTACACGCTTAGAGGAAAAACTACAGGTAATCAATAGTTACTGAAAGGGGGAAAATCAGTCTTCTCAAAGGTTGAGCCTCCGGATAGATAGTCCAATCCGAATTTGTCAGTCATAAATATGTATACAAACCAGCAACTCTAAATGGACTTACTAGCATTTATATATGTGTGTGTGTGTGTGTGTGTGTGTGTGTGTGTGTGTGTGTGTGTGTGTTGCGTGTGTGTACAAAACAACAGTGAGTATAGAGGAAGAGGTCATAAACATGAGAGGGAGTGGTCAGGACATAGGAAGAGTTGGAGTGTAGAAGAGGAGTTGAAAATGATATGAATACACTACTCAGGTATGAAATTACCAAAAAATAAAAAATTAAGCAAAAAACATGCATGTGTGAATATTAAGTTAAATACAATATTTTACAAATAGAATCTATCCATATTATTTTCTTAGACGTTCTTGAATACATTGACACAGGAGACCACTTCCTCAATATTACCCAAGTAGCATAAACACTGAGAAAAATGATTAATAACTGGGACCTCCTAAACCTGAGAAGCTTCTATAAAGCAAAGAGCACAGTCAACAAGACAAAACAACAGCCTGCAGAATGAGAAAAAAATCTTCACTAATCCCACATCATACAGAGGGTGGATCTCCAAAATACACAAAGAACTCAGGAAATTAGTCATTAAAGGAGCAAATAATTCAGTTAAAAATGGAGTACAGAGAGTTCCATCTGGACTGCCTTCCCGAGTGTATTCAGGTGTCCTGCTCCCTTACTAAGGCCATCCAGCCAAAGGGGTCAGACTCGGGCCTCCAGGCAGGTCTGAGGATTCCTGCAAGGGAGTGCGGGCTTCTTCAGATTGTGCTGCAAGGAATAGCTCCTGCTCTGGCACTGAGGAGATCCATCCAGATTCAGTCACAGCAAAGATTGGTCTAAGACACCAAGCACCTCCCGGCTCCATTTGAAGGAAGAGATGGGCAGGCGCCAATGCAAGAACACCTCCAACAACATGAAAGGCAACATGACATCACCACAATCCAGACATCCCGAAAGAACAAGAATTGAACACCCTACTCCAGAAGATATAGAAATAAATGACCTTAAACAATACATTATGAAAATAATAAAGGACCTTAAACAGGAGGTTAAAAACTGCCATAAAGAAATGGAGATGACAAACAAAAAGGTAGACGAAATAAATGAATCTCTCAAAGATACCCAAGAAAAACAAGAAAAAGCAATCAAACAGGTAAGGGAAACAGTACAAGACATGATGAATGAAATGGAGGTATTGAAGAAAACACAATCTGCGGGAAGACTAGAAATGGAAACTCTGAGTAAACGAACAGAAACTTCAGAGACAAGTATTTCCAACCGAATACGAGAGATGGAAGAAAGAATCTCGGACTCTGAAGATACTATAGAGGAAATAAATTCAAAGATTAAAGAACAAAACAAATCCAACAAATTCTTAACACAAAACATCCAGGACAACTGGGACACCATGAAAAGACCAAACCTAAGAATAATTGGGGTAGAAGAAGGGAAAGAATTACAACTCAAAGGCCCAGAAAACATATTCAACAAAATTATAGAAGAAAACTTCCCCAACCTAAAGAAGGATGTTCCTATGAAGGTACAAGAAGCCTACAGAACACCAAATAGACTGGATCAAAAGAAAGCATCCCCATGCCATATAATAATCAAAACACAAAACATACAGAATAAAGAACAGATATTAAGAGCTGCAAAGGAAAAAGGTCAAGTAACATATAAAGGGAAACCTATCAGAATTACACCTGATTTCTCAATGGAAACCATGAAAGCCAGAAGAGCTTGGATAGATGTGCTACAGACACTAAGGGAACATGGATGCAAGCCTAGACTACTATACCCAACAAAGCTTGCATTCACCATCGATGGAGAAAACAAGATATTCCAGGACAAAAACAGATTTAAACAATACGTAGCCACAAATCCAGCCTTGCAGAAAGTAATAGAAGGAAAAATCACAAACCAAGGAGTCCAACAACGCCGACAATAACTCAGGCATCTAGCGACCCTTCACCAGCACAACTAGAAGAAGGGAAACACACAAAGTCCACTACAAAAAAAATGACCAGAGTTAACAACCACTGGACATTAATATCACTTAATATCAATGGACTCAATTCACCTATAAAAAGGCACAGGATAAGAGACTGGATACGAAAACAGGATCCAACATTCTGCTGTTTACAAGAAACACACCTCAACCACAAAGACAGACACCTACTCAGAGTAAAGGGTTGGGAAAAGGTGTATCAAGCAAATGGACCTAAGAAACAAGCCAGTGTGGCCATACTAATTTCTAACAAAGTTGACTTCAAACTAAAATCAATCAGAAGAGATGGAAAGGGATACTTTATACTCATAACAGGAAAAATCCTTCAGAATGAAGTCTCAATCCTGAATATCTATGCCCCTAATATAAAAGCTCCCACTTATGTTAAAAAACACTTCTAGACCTCAAGGCAGCCATCAAACCACACACACTAATAGTGTGAGACTTCAACACTCCTCTCTCACCAATGGACAGATCAATCAGACAGAAACCTAACAGAGAAATGAAAGACTTAATAGAGGTAATGAACCAAATGGACTTAACAGACATCTATAGAACATTCCACCAAAATAGGAAAGAATATACCTTCTTCTCTGCGGCTCATGGAACCTTTTCGAAAATTGACCATATACTTGGTAACAAAGCAAACTTCCACAGTTACAAAAAATTATTAGTAACCAGTTGTATCTTATCAGATCACCATGGATTAAAATTAGAAATCAACAACAATGCTACCCCCAGAAAGCCCACAAACTCATGGAAACTGAACAGTCAACTACTGAACCACACCTGGGTCAAGGAAGAAATAAAGAAATTAAAGTCTTTCTTGAATTTAATGAAAACAAAGACACAACATACTCAAACCTATGGGACACAATGAAAGCAGTGCTAAGAGGAAAGTTCATAGCACTAAGTGCCCACTTAAAGAAAACGGAGAAAGCACTCATTGGAGAATTAACAGCACACCTGAAAGCTCTGGAAAAAAAGGAAGCAGACTCACCTAGGAGAAGTAGAAGACTGGAAATAATCAAACTGAGGGCAGAAATCAACAAAAGAGAAACACAGAAAACAATCCAAAGAATCAATGAAACAAAAAGCTGGTTCTTGGAGAAAATCAACAAGATTGACAAACCCCTAGCCAAACTAATCAAATGGCAGAGGGAGAACACGCAAATTAATAAGATCAGAAATGAAAATGGGGACATAACCACAGACACAGAGGAAATTCAGAGAATCATTAGATCTTACTACAAAAGCCTGTATGCCACAAAATTGGAAAATGTAAAAGAAATGAACGGTTTTTTAGATAAATACCATATACCAAAGTTAAACCAGGACCAGGTAAATGCTCTAAATAGTCCTGTTAGTCGCAAAGAATTAGAAACTGTTATCAGAAACCTCCCTACCAAAAAGAGCCCAGGACCAGATGGTTTCACTGCAGAATTCTACCAGAACTTCCAAGAAGACCTAATACCTATACTCCTTAAGGTATTTCATAATATAGAAACACAAGAGTCACTGCCAAATTCCTTCTATGAAGCTACAGTTACCCTGATACCTAACCCACACAAAGACTCAACCAAGAAAGAGAATTACAGGCCAATCTCACTCATGAACATTGACACAAAAATTCTCAATAAAATACTGGCAAACCAAATCCAAGAACACATTAGAAAAATTATCCACTACGATCAAGTAGGCTTCATCCCAGAGATACAGGGCTGGTTCAACATATGAAAATCTATCAATGTAATCCATTATACAAATAAACTGAAGGAAAAAACCATATGGTCATCTCATTAGATGCTGAAAAAGCATTTGACAAAATTCAGCACCCTTTTATGATAATGGTCTTGGAGAGATTAGGGATAAAAGGGTCATTCCTAAATATAATAAAAGCCATTTACAGCAAGCCGACAGCTAACATCAAATTAAACTGAGAGAAATTCAAGGCCATCCCACTAAATTCAGGAACACGACAAGGCTGTCCACTCTTTCCTTATCTCTTCAATATAGTGCTTGAAGTTCTAGCAATAGCAATAAGACAACATAAGGGAATCAAGGGGATTTGATTTGGAAAGGAAGAAGTTAAACTTTCGTTATTTGCTGATGATATGATAGTGTACATAAGCGACCCCAAAAACTTCACCAAAGAACTCCTACAGCTGACAAACTCCTTCAGTAATGTGGCAGGATACAAGATCAACTCCAGAAAATCAATCTCCCTCCTATACACAAAGGATAAGGAAGCAGAGAGGGAAATCAGAGAAGTATCACCTTTCACAGTAGCCACAAATAGCATAAGATATCTGGGAGTATCTCTAACCAAGGAAGTGAAGGATTTATTTGACAAGAACTTTAAGTCTTTGAAGAAAGAAATTGAAGGGGATACCCGAAAATGGAAGGATCTCCCTTGCTCGTGGATTGGGAGGATCAACGTAGTAAAAATGGCAATTCTACCAAAAGCAATCTATAGATTGAATGCAATCCCCATCAAGGTCCCATCAAAATTCTTCACAGATCTTAAGAGGACAATAATCAACTTTATATGGAAAAACAAGAAACCCAGGATAGCCAAAAAAATCTTATACAATAAAGGTACTTCTGGAGGCATTACCATCCCTGACTTCAAACTCTGTTACAGAGCTGCAGTATTGAAAACAGCTTGGTATTGGCATAAAAACAGAGAAGTCGACCAATGGAATCATATAGAAGACCCGGATCTTAAACCACAAACCTATGAACACCTGATTTTTGATAAAGGAGCCAAAAGGACACAATGGAAGAAAGAGGGCATCTTCAACAAATGGTGCTGGCATAACTGGATGTCAACCTGTAGATGAATGAAAATAGATCCATAACTATCACCATGCACAAAACTCAAGTCCAAATTGATTAAAGACCTCAATATCAATCTGAACACACTGAGCTTGATAGAGGAGAAAGTGGGAAGTACTCTACAACAAATGGGCACAGGAGACCGTTTCCTACGTATAACCCCAGCTGCACAGACATTAAGGGCAACATTGAATAAATGGGACCTCCTGAAGCTGAGCAGCTTCTATAAAGCAAAGGACACAGTCACTAAGACACAAAGGCAGCCTAGTGACTGGGAAAAGATCTTCACCAACCCTGCAACTGACAAAGGTCTGATCTCTAAAATATATAAGGAACTCAAGAGACTAGACTTTATTTTTTTTTATGTATACATTTTTCTACAGCTTACATACCCCAACAAAGCTTTTCAGGCAATATAGTAATTACAATGTGGTTACACTCTGTTTTTCAAGTGAATGATTCTAATGAATATAGGTAAAACATGTTTTTATCTACCTTACATGATTAAATATTTTACATATAACAGGTGAAAAACAAATTATCCCAAGAACCCTCATACATTCATACCAAAGCAACTTGTTATTGATTAACTGTGTGGGCAAGCCAGCTGTTCTTGTCAGATCTTTTACTGGCAGGCTGCATTTTTCAGTTACAAAGAAAGAGCCAATTATTATTTATCTTAAAAGGTAAGGAGTTTTAAAGGAATCACGAACCTAAACTTTTATGTACGAAAAAGAATCAGTCACATGTACTTTAAATCTTTAACATACCCACTCATCAATAGTTTTTTTTATATCAGGGGATTGAGGACTGAAATGGGTATAAGGTATTAATCATCACTTTGAATATTAACAAGACCTAGCAAGGGGAGCTAACAACACTCAGAATGTTTTGTACTTTTGAACCTAGGCTTATGAGTCAGACAGTTCAGCTATGTGTTCTTGTAAACTTTAGCTTGTTTTCTGGACTTATTTATCTTAAAACTATTAGCAAGGCATTTGGTCTACCCTGAAGTTATTTTGGAGCTTTGATTTATCTAGTAGTACATGACGGCCTCTTTTTAGCATTAAGAGAAATGGAGCCAACCTGACTCCTGGACTCAGGTGCTTTCCTTTTAATGCTTAACCTGAGCAGCTCCTAGGGTGGAACTCAATGGCCTTATCTGTGAAACATATCCTCGTATTTATTTTTGTTCATCTAAACTCTTTATAGGCTATAATTAATATTATCAAATAAGACAGTACAGCATAACATGGGGTCATCTTCTTGACAATCCACGGGTAAAAATACCCAGTAGAACAGAATGTTTCCAAGAAATAAACACACTATATTACAGGCAGTGGAGTTCTCCCCACATCCACTCACACCATGCTAGGTACCAGAGAAAGAGTGTTGCACCAGACATGTAAAGATGTGGCAGAAGCAAAAGACATTCCAGGGTCTCCAGTCCCGTGGTCTTGCCTAAATGACCCATCAGAGGGTTTCCTTTTGAAACTTTAACTGACCCTCACTGCTACTCTGGTATGTCCAAAGGCAGTTTTCTACTTCACCAACCCCACAACTGACCAAGGCCTGATCTCCAAAATATATAAGGAACTCAAGAGACTAGACTTTAAAAAGCTAATTAAAGCAATTAAAAATGTGGCGCTGAACTGAACAGAGAATTCTCAACAGGAGAATTTCAAATGGCCAAAAGACACTTAAGGTCATGCTCAACCTCCTTAGCTATCAGGGAAATGCAAATCAAAACAACTTTGAGATACCATCTTACACCTGTCAGATTGGCTAAAATCCAAAACACCAATAATAATCATTCTGGGGTAATGGGTACACTCATCCATTGCTGGTGGGAATGCAAACTTGTGCAACCACTTTGGAAAGCAGTGTGGCGGTTTCTCAGGAAATTCGGGATCAACCTACCCCAGGTCCCAGCAATTCCACTCTTGGGAATCTACCCAAGAGATGCCCAATCATACTACAAAAGCATTTGCTCATCTATGTTCATAGCAGCATTATTTGTAATAGCCAGATCCTGGAAACAACCTAGATGCCCTTCAGTGAAAGAATGGATGAAGAAACTGTAGAATATATACATGTTAGAATACTACTCAGCGGTTAAAAACAATGACATCTTGAATTTTGCATGCAAATGGATGGAAATAGAAAACACTATTCTGAGTGAGGTAACCCAGACCCAAAAAGATGAACATGGGATGTCCTCACTCATAATCTGTTTCTAGCCATAATTAAGGACATCAAGCCTATAATTCGGGATCCTTGAGAAGATAATAAGAACCTCCACCTGGCGATAGATGAAGAAAATGACTGAGCCCCACATTGGAGCACCAGACTGAGCTCCCAAGGTCCTGATGAGGAGCAGAAGGAGAGAGAACATGAGAAACAAAGTCAGGAACGTGAGGGGTGCGTTCACCCATGGAGACGGTGGGACAGAACTAATTGGAGATCACCAACTCCAGTTGGAATGGGACTGATGAAACATGAGACCAAACCCGTCTCTCTGAATGTGGCCGACAGTGGAGGCTGACCGAGAAGCCAAGGACAATGGCGCTGGGCGTTGATTCTTCTGCATGGACGGGCTCTGTGGGAGCCTTCTCAGCTTGGTTGATCACCTTCCTAAACCTGGCAGGAATTGGGAGGACCTTGGTCTTAACATAGAGTAGGGAACCCCGATGGCTCCTTGGCCTGGAGAGGGAGGGGGTGGTGTGAGTGGAGGGGAGGGGAGGGAAGGGGGAGGAGAAGGGGAGGAGATAGAAATTTTTAAATATATAAAAAGGAAAAAGAGGCAAATGGTTTCTAAAGAATATGAATTGACCCAAATAATTGAGAGAAACTTGCAGTTAATGAGAAAGGGGCTCTATCAGGAGGCAGGAACAGTCATGGGAGGTAAATAGCATGTAATGAATCATTTTTTTCATTCACACCGTGTGTTTGTTATAAATTTCCAATTTGTTGTGAAGCGATTTCAAAATAAAGCTAATTATCAAATATAAAAAAAAAGATTGTCCTTGGAGCTACTGTTGTTTTTCTTTAGTCTCTCTCATTAAAAAGAGCCTGAAATCCCCAGGAAAAAAAAAAGACTACTGGCTGAAGGAGTTCCTACAGCACCTCCCCATTTTGTTTAAATGAAAGAGTTCTAAGCCTAATACAAACCATATACAATAAGAATAAATATTAAGTATAAAAATTATAATTGCAACCAGCATAAATGATATTAAGCAAGGAACATAGGCAAAATGTTTCAATAATCTTTCTATCCTAAGGAATTTAAGTCTTCTATTAGAAATAGCTTAGCTAAATCAAAAGAGGAAAGTAACTATGACTATCTAATCTTTAACCCTATCAAAGGCCTGAGAAGGGAAATAATATTACTTGAGTAGGCAGGAAGTGCAATTAAGCAGCTTCTAAAATGTGCAGTAGATAACAGAGACAACTGGCTACCTGAGCAATCGCCCAAAGTCTCATTTGCCATGTTGAAATGACCAACTTTGGCTAAGGCCTAGAGTAACTGACAGACCATTTTCTGAGGCAGAAAAATTTTCAGAACCGTCTAACCCTGTCTTGGCAAGGTTTGGTAGTCTTTTTTCTTGTATCCTGCTGTCCTGTCTAGACAGCATTCATTTTGTCAGTGGTTGAGGCATGGGCAGTTCCTTGCCCAAAGACCAGTTTTGCCAAGAAGAAAACAAGCTCCAAGTAGTGTCATCGGTGCTCAACATTCTCTCGGGAATAGATCGGTGCTGCCAGGAGCAATTGTGTCTCACATCAACAGAACCCTAAGTTATTTAAACACCATAAATTCTACAGCAATTTGAAATGATTGGAGATTATCTATCTATGCAAAATACCATCTCTATGTATCTATAGAACCTGATTAGTCTAACTATAAGTATGACAAACATGGATGACTATAGACTTATAATACTTAATACCTATATAGCTTAAAGACTAAGACTTCATATTAGAATATTAATCAAGGAGTGAGAATACTAGAAAAGAGGTAAAAACTGTGATGGGGATACCCACTGAAACAGCTTACCTGAGCAAATGAAAACCTTCCAACTCCAGCCTGACAGTGAGGGACCAAGCCTAGGTCTAAACTATGCCCTCTGAATGGGGGTAACAATTGTATGACTGGGCAGACTGTGGGGCCACTGGCAGTGAGACTAGGATTTATTCCTATTACTTATTCTGGCTTTTTGAAACCCATTCTCTCTGGAGGGACAGGTGTAAGATGTTATCTCAAAGTTGTTTTAATTTAGATTTCCCTGATAGCTAAGGAAAAATGAACATATCCTTAAGTATCTTTTGGCCATTTGAACTTCTTCTGTTGAGAATTCTCTGTTAAATTTAGTACCCCATTTTTAAATTGGGTTATTTAGAATTTTAATGTCTAGTTTCTTGAGTTCTTTATTTAGAATTTTAATGTCTAGTTTCTTGAGTTCTTTATATATTTTGGAGATCAGACTTTTGTCTGATGTGGGGTTGGTGGATATCCATTCAAATTTAGTCACTGCCTTTTTGTGTTATTTACTGAGTTCTTTGCTTTAAAGAAGCTTCTAAGTTTCAGGATATCCCATCCATTTATTGTTGCTCTTACTGTCTGTGCTATTGGGGTTATATGTAGGAAGTAGTATCCTGTACGCATGCATTGCAGGATGCTTCCCATTTTCTCTTCTATCAGGTTCAGTGTGGTCAGATTTATATTGAGATCTTTAATCCATTTGGACATGAGTTTTGTGCATGCTGATAGAAATGGTTCTACTTACATTCTTCTACATGTTGACATCCAGTTATGCCAGCACCATTTGTTGAAAATGCTTTCTTTCTTCCATTGTATACTTTTATGTCCTTTGTCAAAAATCAGGTGTTCGTAAGTTTGTGGGTTAATATCCGGGTCTTCGATTCGATTCCATTGGTCAACGTCTCTGTTTTTATGCCAATACCAAGCTGTTTTCATTACTGTATCTCTGTAATATAGTTTGAAATCAGGGATGGTAATGTCTCTGGAAGTTTTTATATTGTATAGGATTGTTTTGTCTATCATGGGTTTTTGTTTTTCCATATAAAGTTGATTATTGTTCTCTCAAGGTCTGTGCAGAATTTTGTTGGGATTTTGATAGGGATTGAGTTGAATCTATAGATTGTCTTTAGTAGGATTACCATTTTTACTATGTTGACCTTACCAATCCAAGAGCATAGGAGATCTTTCCATTTTCTGGTGTCTTCTTCAATTTCTTTCTTCAAAGACTTCAAATTATTGTCAAATAGATCTTTCACTACCTTGATTAGGGTTATCCCAAGATACTTTATGCTATTTATGGTTATTATAAAAGGTGATGTTTCTCTGATTTTCTTCTCAGCTTCTTTATCCTTTGTGTATAGGAGAGCTAATGATGTTTTTTAGTTGATCTTGTATCCTGCCACATGACTGAAGGTATCGATCAGCTGTAGGAGTTCTCTGGTAGAGTTTTTGAGGTCACTTATGTACAGTATCATATCATCTGAAAATAATGAAAGTTTGACTTCTTTCTTTCCAATTTGAATCACCTTGATGTCTTTATGTTGTCTTATTGCTATTGCTAGAACTGTGTTGAAGAGATATAGAGTGGAGAGCCTTGTCTTGTTCCTGATTTTAGTGGAACTGCTTTGAGTTTCTCTCCATTTAACTTGATGTTGGTTGTTGGCTTGCTGTATATTGCTCTTATTATATTTAGGAATGAACCTTGTATCCCTAATCTCTCCAAGACCTTTATCATAAAGGAGTGTTGAATTTTGTCAAATACGTTTTTAGCATCTAATAAAATGATCATTTTTTTCTTTCAGTTTACCTATATGATGGATTACATTGATATATTTTCTTATGTTGAAGCAGCCCTGCATCTCTGGGATGAAACCAATTTGATCATGGTGGATAATTTTTTTGATGTGTTCTTGGTTTTGGTTTACCAGTATTTTATAGAGTATATTTGTATTGATGTTCATGAGTAAGATTGGTCTGTAATTCTTTCTTGGTTGAGTCTTTGTGTGGTTTTTGTATCAGGGTAACTGTAGGCTCATTAAAAGATTTGGTAACGTCCCTTCTGTTTGTATTATGTGGAACACTTTGAGGAGTATAGGTATTAGGTCTTCTTGGAAGTTCTGGTAGAATTCTACACGAAAATCATCAGGCCCTGGGAATTTTTGGTTGGGAGGTTTTTGGTGGCAGCTTCTATTTCCTTGCAGTTTATAGGTCTATTTAAATTGTTCACCTGGTCTTGATTTAATTTTGGTATATGGTATTTATCTAAAAATTGTCCAATTCTTTTACATTTTCCAATTTTTGAAGTATGGATTTTTTTTAAGTATGACCTAATAATTCTCTGGATTTTATCAGTATCCATAGTTATGTTCCTTTTTCATTTCTGGTTTTCTTAATTTGAGTGTTATCTCTCTGTCATTTGGTTAGTTTGGACAACGGTTTCTCTATCTTGTTGATTTTCTCAAGAAACCAGCTATTTGTTTCATTGGGTCTTGATATTGTTATCTTTGTTTCTTTTTTAGGAATAATTTTTTTCTTTTTTTAATTTCTTTTTTATTAAAATTTCCATCTCCTCCCCTCTACCTGAAGGGGAAGCCTAGCCAAAAACCTTGTTTTGTAAGGCGTGTCCCCCTTGGTCTAAAGGCGTGTCCCCCTTGGTCTAAAGGCGTGTCCCTCTTAGGCGTGTCCCTCTTAGGTGTGTCCCCCTTAGGCTAATATTGACTTATAAAATCTTGCGGGCCTGTGGCCCGCCTGCTTTTTGTTTTCCTGCCCTCCTCGCTGGAACCTTGGATTTGTAAGTTCCCTTTCCTTTCCTTTATTAAAACTGAATTATATATATTAAAGCTTGTTTGGTGAATCATAACTGCCGATCAACCACGCACCTTCATCTACCCACACCCCAACTCCCTCCCTCTCCAGGCCAAGAGCAGTCAGGGTTCCCTACACTATGGGAAGTCCAAGGGCCTCCCAACTCCCCCCAGGTCTAGGAGGTGAGCATCCAAACCGACAAGGCTCCCAAAGAGCCCATCCATGCAGTAGAATCAAAGCCCAGTGCCATTGTCCTTGGCTTCTCAGTCAGCCTCCACCATCAGCCACATTCAAAGAGTCTGGTTTGATCACGTGGTCCATCGGTCCCATTCCAACTGGTCTTGGTGATCTACCGTTAGATCTGTCCCATCGTCTCAGTGGGTGAACGCACCCCTCATGGTCCTGACTTCCTTGCTCATGTTTTCCCCCTCCTTCTGCTCCTCATTAGGACCTTGGGAGCTCAGTCCAGTGCACCAATGTGGGTCTCTGTCTCTATCTCCATCCATCACCAGATAAAGGTTCTATAGTAATATGCTAGATAATCATCAGTGTGGCTATAGGACAGGGCCAGTTCAGGCACCCTTTCATCTGCTGCCTAAGAAACAAGCTGGGGACATCTCCTTGGACACCTGGGAACCCCTCTAGAGTCAAGTCTCTTGCCAACCCTAAAATGGCTCCCTTAAATAAGATATGTACTTCCCTGCTCCCATATCCAACTCTCCTCCATCCCAACCATCCAATTCCCTCAAGATCTCTCCATCCTATCTTTCTCCCTTTTCTCCCCCCATGTCCCCTTATCCCCACCTCACCACCACCCCCATGATCCCAACCCCTGCCCAAAAATTTTGTCAATTTCCAATATCCAGGATAATAACAAAATGTTTTTCTTTGGGTTCACCTTATTTAGCTTCTCTAGGATCAATAATTATAGGCTCTATATCCTTTATTTATGGCTAGAATCAGCTTATGAGTGAGTACATACTATATTCCTATTTTGGGGTCTGGGTTACCTCACGCAGTAGAGTGTTTTCTATTTGCATCCATTTACATGCAAAATTAAAGATGTCATTGTTTTTTACCACTGAATAGAATTCTAACATATACATGTGCCACACTTTCTTTATCCATTCTTCTATTGAGATGCACCTAGGTTGTTTCCAGGTTCTGGCTATTACAAATAGTGCTGCTATGAACATAGTTGAACAAATGCTTTTGTAGTATGATAGGGCATCACTTGGGTAGATTCCCAAGAGTGGAATTGCTGGGTCCTGAGATAGGTTGACTCCCAATTTCCTGAGAAACTGCCACATTGATTTCCAAAGTGGTTGCAAAAGTTTGCATTCCCACCAACAATGGATGAGTGTTTCCCTTACTCCATATCCTCTCCGGCATAGGGTATCATTGGTGTTTTTGATTTTAGTCATTCTGACAGGTATAAGATGGTATCTTAGAGTTGTTTTGATTTGCATTTCCCTAATCGCTAAGGAGGTTGAGTATGATCTTAAGTGTCTTTTGGCCATTTGAACTTCTTCTGTTGAGAATTCTGTGTTCAGATCAATGCCCCATTTTTAATTGGGTTAATTAGCATTTTAAAGTCTAGTTTCTTGAGTTTTTTATATATTTTGGAGATCAGACCTTTGTCTGATGTGGGGTTGGTGAAGATCTTCTCCCAGTCAGTACATTGCCTTTTTGTCTTAGTGACAGTGTCCTTTGCTTTACAGAAGCTTCTCAGTTTCAGGAGGTCCAATTTATTCATTGTTGCTCTTATTGTCTGTGCTACTGGGATTATATGTAGGAAGTGGTCTCCTGTGCCCATGTGTTGTAGACTACTTCCCACTTTCTCTTCTATCAGATTCAGTGTGGTCAGATTAATATTGAGGTCTTAGTCCATTTGGACTAGAGTTTTGTGCATGGTGATAGAAATGGATCTACTTTCATTCTTCTATAGGTTGACATCCAGTTATGCCAGCACCATATGTTAAAGATGCGTTCTTTCTTCTACTGTATACTTTTAGCTCCGTTGAAAATCAGGTGTTCATAGGTTTGTGGATTAATATCTGGGTCTTTGATTCAATTCCATTGGTTTACTTCTCTGTTTTTATGCCAATAAAAAACTGTTTTCATTACTGTAGCACTGTAATAGAGTTTGAAGTCAGAAATAGTAATGCCTCCAGAAGTACTTTTATTGTATTGGATTGTTTTGGCTATCCTGGGTTTCTTGTTTTTCCATATAAACTTGATTACTGTTTCTCAAGGTCTGTGAAGAATTTTGTTGGGATTTTGGTGGGGATTGCATTGAATCTATAGATTGCTTTTGGTAGAATTGCCATTTTTACTATGTTGATCCTCCCAATCCAAGAGCAAGGGAGATCCTTCCTTTTTCTGGTATCCTCTTCAATTTCTTTCTTCAAAGACTTAAAGTTCTTGTCAAATAGATCTTTCATTCCTTGGTTAGAGTTACCTCAAGATGATTTATGCTATTTGTGGCTATCATGAAAGGTGATGCTTCTCTGATTTCTCTCTCTGCTTCTTTATCCTTTGTGTATAGGAGGGCAACTGATTTTTTGGAATTGATCTTGTTTCCTGCCACATTGCTAACAGTGTTTATCAGCTGTAGGAATACTTTGGTAGCATTTTTGGGGTCGCTTAGGTATACTATCATGTCATCTGCAAATAACGAAAGTTTAACTTCTTCCTTTCTAATTCAAATCCCCTTGATCTCCTTATGCTGTCTTGTTGCTATTGCTAGAACATTAAGCACTATATTGAAGAGGTATAGAGAGAGTGGACAGTATTGTCTTGATCCTGATTTTAGTGGGATGGCCTTGAGTTTCTCTCCATTTAATTTAATGTTAGCTGTCGCCTTGCTGTATATTGCTTTTATTATATTTAGGAATGACCCTTGTATCCCTAATCTCTCCAAGACCTTTATCATAAAGGGGTGTTGAATTTTGTCAAATGCTTTTTCAGCATCTAATGAGATGACCATATGGTTTTTTTCCTTCAGTTTATTTATATGATGGATTACATTGATAGATTTTCATATGTTGAACCAGCCCTGCCTCTCTGGGATGAAGCCTAGTTGATCATAATGTATGATTTTTGGATGTGTTCTTGGATTCAGTTTGTCAGTATTTTATTGAGAACTTTTGCTTCTATGTTCATGAGTGGGATTGGTCTGTAATTCTCTTTCTTGGTTAAGTTTTTGTGTGGTATTGGTATCAGAGTGACTGTAGCTTCATAAAAGGAGTTTGGCAATGACTATTCTGTTTCTCTTTTGTGAAGCACATTAAGGAGTATAGGTATTAGCTCCCCTTGGAAGTTCTGGTAGAATTCTGCATTGAAACCATCTGGCCCAGGGCTTTTATTGATAGAGAGGTTTCTAATTCCTTGTGACGTACAGGTCTATTTAAACTGTTCAACTGGTCTTGATTTAATTTTTGTATATTGTACTTATCTGGAAAAGTATCCATTTCTTTCACATTTCACATTCCTTTTCCATCTCTTCTGATTGTTTTAGTTTGAAATCAATTTCATTATTTATTAGAATAGCTATACCCACTTGTGTCTTGGGTTCATTTAATTCGAAAACCTTTTCCCAACTCTTTACTCTAAGGTAGTGTCTGTCTTTGAGGTTGAGGTGTGTTTCTTGTAAACAGCAGAATGCTGGATCCTGTTTTTAAATCCATTTTCTTAACCTGTGCCTTTTTATAGGTGAATTGAGTCCAATGATATTAAGTGATATTAATGATGAGTGGTTGTTAACTCCGGTTAATTTTTGGTGGTAGTGTTTATGTGTTTTCCTTTTTGGGGCTATGCTGGTGGGGGGTTAACAGATGCCTGTATTTTTGTAGGTACAATTAGCTATCTTGGGTTGAAATTTTCCTTCTAGTACTTATTTTTGGTTTTTCGAGACAGGGTTCCCTGTAGTTTCTAGAGCCTGTCCCGGAACTAGCTTTTATAGACCAGGCTGGCCTTGAACTCAGAGATCCGCCTGCCTCTGCCTCCCGAGTGCTGGGATTAAAGGACCTTCTAGTACTTTTTGTAAGACTGCGTTTGTGGCTTGGTATTACTTAAATTTGTTTTTGTCATGGAATATCTTGTTTTCTCCATCAAATGTGAATGAAAGCTTTTCTGGGTATAGTAGTCTGGGCTTGTATCCATGGTCTCTGAATGTCTGCAGCACATCTATCCAAGACCTTCTGGCTTTTATGGTTTCTATAGAGAAGTCTAGTAATAACATAATTCTGATATGTTTACCTTTATATGTTACTTGACCTGTTTCCTTTGCAGCTCTTAATATTCTTTCTTTATTCTGTATGTTTTTGTTTTGATTATTATGTGGTGAGGGGACTTTTTTCCCACTCAGGCTATTTGGTGTTCTGTAAGCTTCTTGTTCCTTCATAGGGATATCCTTCTTTAGGTTTGGACAGTTTTCTTCTATAATTTTGTTTAATATATTTTCTGGGCCTTTGAGCTGGAGTTCTTCTCCTACTTCTACCCCTATTATTCTTAGGTTTGTTCTTTTCATGGTGTCCCAGATTTCCTGAATGTTTTGCGTTAAGAATTTGTTGGATTTGGTGTTTTCTTTGACCAATGAGTCCATTTCCTGTATAGTATCTTAAGTGCCTGAGATCCTTTGTTATATCTCTTGTATTCTGTTGGTTATACTTCTCTCTATAGTTCCTGTACATTTATCCAGATTTTCCATATCCAGAATTCTCTAGGTTTTTGTTTTTCTTTATTACCTCTATTTCAGTCTCCAAATCTTGAATTGTTTGCTTCACCTGCTTGGTTGTTTTTCCTTGGTTTTCTTTGAGGGATTTATTAATTTCTTTGAACTTTTTGTTTCTCTTCTTTTCCATTCCTTTAAGGGAGTTTTCATTTCCTCTTTGAAAGTCTCCATCATTTTCTTAAGTTACATTTGAAGTCATTTTCTTCCACTTGTTCTGGGTTAGGATGATCAAGTCTTCTTGATGTGTGACCACTGTGTTCTGGTGTTACAATGTTCCTTTTTAGATTGTTGGAAGAATTCTGGCATTGGCCCCTACCCATCTCTTCCTTCAAATGAGGCCAGGAGACTCTTTATATCTTGGTCCAATCCTTGCAGTGGCTGTCTAAGAGTTTGGGAGTTTTTCTTGGTCTGTTCTGTACTATCAATGTATGTCTCAGAAAGTCTCTGAGGTCTCTATAAGCCTGCTGTCTTGGTCTTCTCTCCTGGTTTGCTCTCTTGGTGCTCTCTCTTAATCCCCTCAGTGTTATAACAACCTCTTGGTCCCCTCAGTATTATAGCAAGCCCTCAGTTCTTAGGAATGGTGTTTGCTAGTATCTTGGGGGCTCCAGTAAATGGGTTTCAGTTTCGTGGAGCCTACAGGCAGGAAACTCCCTGCTCGCTGGCTTGAAAAGCTGAATGAGTTGGGGAAGGAACCTGGGGTTTATTTCCACTGTGGATATCCTAAAGAGTGGGGTGTCCTGCCACGTGGCTATTCACCCACTTCTTAAGTCCCCTCAGTATTGGAGCAAGCTGTGTTTCAGAGTTGTGTTTTAATAAATAAAATTTACCAAAACTGCCAGCCACTGGCTCTTACCTTAAACTCAGTCCTAAATAGCAATTCTGCCTTTAGGAACCTCAGAATGAGAATGTGAGCAGTTTCCTCCTGATTTTTAATCCTCTCTATGGATGGGATTAAAGATGTGTACCACTGGGATTAAAGACATGCACTGCAAAACAAGTGTGGCTATTGGGATTAAAGGTGTATGTTACCACTGCCTGGTCTGTAAGGCTGACCAGTGGGGCTGATTTACTCACTGATCATCAGGAAATTTTTATTTATTAAAATACAAGTGAAATGCCACTGCATATCTATCTGTGAGAGGTCAGGAAGATGACTTTTCATTTGGCTATATAATTTTTATATATAGAATATATATTAGGACATGCTTAATAACTAGATCTATTTGTCCCATGAGAACTGTAGGCATTTAAAAGCCTGTTTTGTTCCTCTTGGCTCAGACTAACTGCACACAATTAAGTCTGTTTCAACTTAAAGCAAGTTCAAATTAGACTAAAGGCTTTTTGTAAACTGAGCATAAATTTGAAACTTTACAGCTATGCATAAGTTCAGAGCCACAGATGTCCAATGAAGGTTACTAAACACAAAGCACCCCAAGAAAAGCATGGGAATTCTTTGCTTGCCAGTCTGTTAACAAAAGACCTATGTCTCAAAGCTTATCTCATTGGGCACTGTACCCCCATCCCCCCAAACACCAGTCACTATTTTAGTCCCATATTTTGGACCCTTGTGTTGCCATGGTAAATGACTCAGGTCTTTATCACTCTCTCTAGGTATGTACTTTTGACAAATGGGAGATAAGTCTTGTATGGCTTCAAGGCTCATGGGAAAAGAAGAGTTTTTAGACTAGAGAGAATAAGCCAGAAGAAGCTAGGAGAAGTTAGAAGTAGGACAGGAAAATTAAAATAGAAGCAGAGAACAATAACTGGCATGAAGTAGTTCAGAGTGAGAGATTCATTTCTCCCACTCAGATCCTGAGCCTTCCTCTGGCTGTAGATTTCTTTTTTCTTTTTCTTTTTCTTTTTTTTTTTTTTTGGTTGTTTTGAGACAGGGTTTTTCTGTCTAAAAGCCTTAGATTTGTTGCAACTAGCTTTTGTAGACCAGGCTGGCCTCATACTCACTGAGATCCGCCTTGCTTGCTCTGCCTTCTGGTCTCTTGTAGCCAAATCATGTAGGAGTGGGCCCAGTTGTACAAGACTGCTCTGCTGTCCAGTGGGGCTCTTGGCTTTCGAGGGCTCACACACCTGCTTTGTATTTCTTGCTCCCATCTGAGATAGGTTCTGTTTGCGATCCCTGTGCCCATATGCACCCTTGGCTCTGATACTTCTTGCACTGGCCTGTTCCCAGGTCTAGGCACTTACAGGTGTCTTTCTGGGCAATTTCTAGTCCTTGAGTGTTTGCCAAGCATGCAGAGCCTGAGCTGCATGTGTGCAGCCCCTGCTCTACCTTCTGGTCATGCATTGTAACTGCATCTGAATACTTTCACTAGCCCCACCCAACAGATCATAGGCATCTGCTGGTCAAACATCATCACGACTTCTACAACAAATCTCTGAGGATCTGAACTGCTCTAAGTCATTTGACAACTATTAAACAGTAAACTGGTAATAATTAATAATTCAATAAATAAGGAAATAAATGAAAATGGGGGGTAAGTAAAAGAAAAGAGGAAAAGAACAATCTTAAAACCTACCCCAGGTCAATCATTGGGAATATTACAATGCAAGGAATTAGGACCCTTGTCACTAGGACTATGAATAGGATGCTAGAAGAATTAACTGAGGAGATGGACAGCTTAACTGAGGAGTGTAGAATGAGCAACAGGCTGCGTCCTGCCACCTAGCTAGCTTTACCCAAAATAACTACACGGAAACTGTATTCTTTTAAACACTGCCTGGACCATTACTTTCAGCTTCTTCTTGGCTAATTCTCACATCTTGCTTTAACCCATATTTAGTAATCTGTGTAGCACCAAGAGGTGGTGGCTTACCAGGAAGGCTCTTAGCCTATATCCATCTTGGGTCAAAGAATCATGGTGACTGACTAACTTCCCTTCTTCCCAGCATTCTGTTCAGTATACTCCACCCACCTATATTCTGACCTATCATGCCAAGCAGTCTCTTTATTAATTAACCAATGAAAGCAACACATAAACAAATGACCCTCCTCCATGATTTCCCCTTTTTCTGTTTAAACAAAAAAGAAAGGCTTTCACTTTAACATAGTAAAATTATATATAACAAAACAGTTATTAAGAATTACAGTTATAATATTTAGATCTATTTTATCTTTTATCATAACTAAGGAAAGCTATAACTGTAACTAACCATTCTTCAACTCCATCAAAGACTCCAGAAGGATATAATACTACCTAAGTAAACAAGAAATAAGCAACTTTCAAAGCTCTAGAAATGACATAGACATCTCGCTGCCTGGACAGTCACCCAAAGTTCCTCTGTACCCTTGGGGCATCTATCTTTGGCCTTCAGGCCCATAGTATCCAGCAGACATTTCCATGAAGCAGGAAATTTCAAAGACAGTTCAGTCACAATGTGCTGTGTCCTGCAGAATGTCTTGCAGACTCTTTCATGAGTCAGGAACCCCGAAAGACCATCTCACCTTTAGGCAAGTTCAGCAGTCCTCTCTCTGTGGGTTCTTTGTGTCCAGTTTATGCATCAGTCCAGACAAGAGCAATTTCTTGCCCAAATGGCTAACCAACTCCATAAGGAGGCTCTTCGATGCCCATCTTCCTCTTGAAGTATATTGGTGCTGCCAGGAGCAGACATGTCTCATTGTCATGAAAAGCCCTAAGTTATTAAAACATTAAAATGCCATATTCTGTAGTCTTTGAAAGATATGAAGAATGCCTATTTAACTGAAATATATCTCTATGTTTATAGAAAATCTAACTAACATGACTATAGCCTTGACTATTATTGATGATTATCCATTAACAACCTATATTTCTTAATTATACATTACATTTTTTATGAACTACATAATCACAATACCTTAATCAATATCAGAAATACATATACATATAACAAAATTGACCTTAAAATCCATACCAATGCAAATTATTCATATCTATATCATATCCCTCTTTAAATGTAAAAGAACATTTATAAACAATACTTAGGAATATGGGCACAGTTTTTTCTCTCCAAACTGCTTCCTGCTGAATGGGGGCACTGTTATTCAGGTCTTTCATGGTATAACCTGTGTGTGGTAGGTACAACTCAGTTACCAGTTGAGTGAAGTAATTTTTGAAGGCGTTCACAGCAATCTTTCAGGAGGGCGTGGTCTATCATACCATATTGGGATAGAAGCAATCCACAGGGTCTCATCCTCTGTGAAAACAAAAGAAGATCCTCTCGAAAGCATCATATCTTTAGACCCAAATTCTGAAATCAAGATACCTTCAGAACATATATGCAGGTTCGGCTTGGCAGCCCATTTAATGAAATGGTTTTTTGTACTTAGCTCCTTAACAGTCAAAAGTTTTAAAGAAAACACAATAAAATACATAATCCAGACCGTCTGTGAATTTTCCATTTTTACGTGGCTTATTTTTCATTACTTTTTTTTAATCTATAACTATCTGTACTCTGTCTCTTTAAAGACTTTACCCTTTTTTAGGCATTAACTTTTTTCTCTATATATATTTTTTCTCTCTCCCAAGCCTAAGTATACTCATCCAACATTGTGACCCATTTAAAATCTTCTATGTCTGAATCTTTCTTATTGTGAATCTGTAATTTTTTACTATCCAGGAGCATTTTTGTTTTGCAGTTTTGAATCACTAAGCACTTAAGAATATAAGCTGCGACATTCCTAGCTCAAAAACAGGTACTGTCTGCTTGCCACGCTCAGTCCAACATGGTGGAGCCGCTTGTGCCTCTGATCCTTGCACATTGCACCACTAGCATGGCAGAGCTGCTTGTGCCTCTGAGCTGTGGCATGCAATGTCCCTCTTTTAGGCACACAGTGAGTCTAGTTGCCATCAAACAAATCATAGCACTTTACTCCAAATGCTCCATTCAAAAGCTCTGTCTCCTTCAGGAGCCAGACAGAGATTGCAATGGCAGCACAACCCAGAAACTGGTATTTCAAAACCACCACTTTCTAGTAGACCTGATCCCACGGCCTACCCAAGGCAGGAAGAGCTGAGCCACAGGCATGGTCTCAGCTACTTTGTTCGCGACCCCGAGTGGGCCCAGAAATGCTCCATAGCCAGAGTTTGCACCTGTGGTAGGACCCAGGAAGCCGCGTTTTAAAATGGCTGGCGTAGTTTTTTCTGCCACTTTTGCTGAATCAGGAAATCTCTCTACAGCATGTCCTAGCAAAAAGCAAAAAGCTGGGTTAAACTCTCTCTCTCTCTCTCCATTTTAAGCTCTCTCAGGTTTTACATGGATCCAGTTTACCACATTGGGTGCCACTCTGTAGAAGGAACAGTGGGCTGCGTCCTGCCACCTGGCTAGCTTTACCCAAAATAACTACGCGGAAACTGTATTCTTTTAAATACTGCCTAGCCCATTAGTTTCAGCTTCTTCTTGGCTAATTCTCACATCTTGCTTTAACCCATATTTAGTAAACTGTGTAGCACCAAGAGGTGGTGGCTTACCAGGAAGGCTCTTAGCCTATATCCATCTCGGGTCAAAGAATCATGGTGACTGACTAACTTCCCTTCTTCCCAGCATTCTGTTCAGTATACTCCACCCACCTATATTCTGACCTATCAGGCCAAGCAGTCTCTTTATTAACTAACCAATGAAAGCAACACAGACAAATGACCGTCCTCCATCAGAGGAGATAAACAACTTAGCTGGGGTCAATATAATTTGGTTCATAATTGTTATTAGTCTTGCAATTCATGTTTTATCCTTAAAAGTGTTTTGATAATGGTGCCAGATATGAGAGAATAAAAAGACACCTTACATTTAGTTACTAAGGAGAATGATATATCTTTGACTGACAAGATAAAGGTTTTAGAAACAAGGGAACAAGAAAGTGACTGAGAATATACAAGCCTTACAAATACTTACTAAGGAGGACACGGCAGTTTTGACAGACAAGATAAAGGCTTTACAAATATTTACCAATGAAGAGAGAAGAAGGGTGACTGGTAACATGTGCACCTTAGAACAGCTTAGTAGTGAAAAGACACAAGCCTTAGGAAATGTCACTATTGATAAATTGCAAGCCTTAGAGAAATTTATTAAAACTGATAATAAAAGCATTCAGACACAGACACAGAAATTCAGAGGAAAACCAACCTCATAATTACCTTATGAAATTAGAGAAGAGTAGCCCAAGGTTATTAAAACAGCAATTGTGATTTATTCAGCTACTATTCAAGAAATATTGCCAAGGTTGGAAAAGCTGTTGAGCAGTTAAGGGCATTGACTGCTCTTCTAGAGGTCCTGAGTTCAATTCCCAGCAACCACATAATGGTTTACAACCATCATAATGAGATCTGGTGCTCTCATCTGGCCTGTAGGCAGACATACAGGCAGAACACAGTTCATGTAATAAACAAACAACCAAAAAGTATATACAAAGTTTAAATGGGATCTTATAGAAATGTTAGATTTCAAGAAAATTAAGGAAGCAATAGTTTCCTGTGGTATACTTTCAACTTATATGAGGCAGATGTTGATCCAAAGGTTAGATGAATATTAATTAAATATTTGGCATTTGAAAATGCTAATCCACAATACAGAAGCATAATTGGGCCCTTAAAGATCAGATCAGCACCACAGAAGAATGGAACCAACACACAATCGATATTGAGACACTCAAACATGATGATGTTTGAATACGAGAGGTGGTTTCTAAAGGCTTAAGAAAAAAATCAAAATATTAAATGTTTTAATTTTGGTAAAAAAAAAATCATCTAATAAGAAATTGTTTCCGAGAGGGGTGCGTTCACTCATGGAGACGGTGGGACAGAACTAATGGGAGATCACCAACTCCAGTTGGAATGGGACTGATGGATCATGCGACCAAACCCGTCTCTCTGAGTGTGGCCAACAGCGGGGGCTGACTGAGAAGCAAAGGACAATGGCTCTGGGCTCTGATTGTTCTTCATGGACGGGCTCTGTGGGAGCCTTCTCAGCTTGGTCGATCACCTTCCTGGACCTGGGGGGAGTTGGGAGGACCTTGGTCTTAGCATAGAGTGGGGAACCCTGATGGCTCCTTGGCCTTGAGAGGGAGGGAGGGGAGGTATGGGTGGAGGGGAGGGGAGGGAAGGGGGAGAAGGAGGGGAGAGAAAGGGGAGACGGAGGGGAGGGAGGGGGGAGGAGGAGGGAAGGAGATGGAAATTTTTAAATATAAAAAAAAATAAACCATGAGAAAAAAAAATAAAAAATAAAAATAAAATAGTGAAAAAAAAAAAAGAAATTGTTTCTTTTGAGATAACCTGAACAAAAAGCCCCAGTCTTCTGAAGTGTGCAGTAGAAGCAACAAAGGCTGACATTAGATCAATGAATGCAGATCAACAAGGACAAGGAGACCCTTTACCATGGGGAAATGCCTTGGGGGACCTCTTGCAGGTCCCCATCTTGAATTTGGTTTAGTCTTTCCCTGTTACCATGGAGAAAACTTCCCAGAGCAATTAAAAGACCACTAGTGTCGGGAGTCAGAAAGGCGAGGGGCGCCGGGAGCAGGCGTGTGGGACTCCAGACCGGAGAGCCGGAGGCTGCGCCTTCCCCGCACCGGGACCTTCACGACACACCAGAGACTATTCCTTGCCCCGTGCGAACGCCCACGATGACCACCACCCTCGTGTCTGCCACCATCTTCGACTTGAGCGAAGTTTTATGCAAGGGTAACAAGATGCTCAACTACAGCACTCCCAGTGCTGGGGGCTGCCTGCTGGACAGGAAGGCAGTGGGCACCCCTGCTGGCGGGGGCTTCCCTCGGAGGCACTCGGTCACTCTGCCCAGCTCCAAGTTCCATCAGAACCAACTTCTCAACAGCCTTAAGGGCGAGCCGGCCCCGTCCCTGAGCTCCCGCGACAGCCGCTTTCGAGACCGCTCTTTCTCTGAAGGGGGCGAGCGGCTTCTGCCCTCCCAGAAGCAGCCTGGGAGCGGCCAGGTCAACTCCAGCCGCTACAAGACGGAGCTCTGCCGCCCCTTCGAAGAAAACGGTGCCTGTAAGTACGGGGTCAAGTGCCAGTTCGCGCACGGCATCCACGAGCTCCGCAGCCTGACCCGCCACCCCAAGTACAAGACGGAGCTTTGCCGCACCTTTCACACCATCGGCTTTTGCCCGTAGGGGCCCCGCTGCCACTTCATTCACAACGCCGAGGAGCGCCTAGCCCTGGCCGGGGGCCGGGACCTCTCCGCTGACCGTCCCCGCCTCCAGCATAGCTTTAGCTTTGCTGGGTTTCCCAGTGCCGCTGCCACCGCCGCTGCCACGGGGCTGCTGGACAGCCCCACGTCTATCACCCCACCCCCCATTCTGAGCGCGGATGACCTCCTGGGCTCACCTACCCTGCCCGATGGCACCAATAACCCCTTCGCCTTTTCCAGCCAGGAGCTGGTGAGCCTCTTTGCTCCTAGCATGGGGCTACCTGGGGGAGGCTCCCCCACCACCTTCCTCTTCCGGCCCATGTCCGAGTCCCCTCACATGTTTGACTCTCCCCCCAGCCCTCAGGATTCTCTCTCGGACCAGGAGGGCTACCTGAGCAGCTCCAGCAGCAGCCACAGTGGCTCAGATTCCCCTACCTTGGACAACTCAAGACGCCTGCCCATTTTCAGCAGACTCTCCATCTCAGATGACTAAGCCAGGGTAGGGAGGGACACCCTGCCTCCTTCACCTCTCCACCCTGCTCCCCATCCCAAGCCTTCACCTCCCCACCCCCTAACTTCCCCTCAATCCCTACATTGATACATTTAAGCTCAGCCCCTTCCCCAAAACCTTGGTATGTCGCCCCCACCCCCACCCCCAACATAAGGACAAGTCAATTTGTTGGTAGCTTCTTCTGGCTTGAAACCCCCTCCTTCCATTTCATAGCCCACTTAACCACGCATAACAGAGTCCCATATTTGTCAGTAGATGCCTTTTTTCGGCTTAAGCCTTAAGTGCCAAATCACAAAAGAAAAGCAGTAACCGTTTACAGAAGCAACTTAGTGCCTTGTTATCTAACTTTGTCACTGTGACTACATTACCTCTTCAACGCCAGGGGGCACCCATGGGCCTCCCACAGCCTCTGCCCGTGGGGTTGGGGGGTGACCCGCAACCAGCAGCTCCCCCAGCTGGCGACCCAAGCGCACCTTCCTTTCAGTCTCCCGCACTTCCTCTTCCTTGTAGTTACCCACCTCCCTCAGAGAATTGTTGCTGGACTTGGGGTTTGGGGGAAACCTATTTTGACACTCAAAACCTTTTTCATCCCAGCCCGAACCCCTGTTGACTAATCTTGCCCGGGTTTGTGTAGGTCTTCAGGGAGGAAGGTTGAACCAGTTGGACGAAGGTTTTGACATAAGTGGAACTTTGTGATTTAATTTCTTTTTCTTTTTTCTTTTTTTTTTTTTAAGTGGGGAGGAAGGGGAAACTAGATGGACTATGAGAGACTTGATTTTGGTGCTAAAGTTCCCCAATTCATATGTGACATCTTAAAAATGACGACAAAATGAGAGAAAAGCTGAAAAAAATAAAAACCAAACTAAGGGGTGAGCAGTTAATGGTATTCATTCCACATACGATATCTGTGTAAAACGATTTCCTGTAGAAGTAGCTTTAATGGATTTTGCTCTAGAATACCTTAGGTCTACCTTAGAGCCCTCATGCCATGCTTTTTTCCCTTGGGTTAAACTTCATCTAACTTTCAGAAATTGGAGAGCAAAAATTTTGCTTGTCACTGCACATCAATATAAAAAAGCTTATTTAACTTATCAAAACGTATTTATTGCCAAACTATGCTTTTTTGTTAATTTTGTTCATATTTATTGGGATGACAAATCCATAGAATATATTCTTTTATGTTAAATTATGATCTTCATATTAATCTTAAAATTTTGTGACGTGTCTTTCCTTTTTTCCACAGTTTTAATATATTATTCTTCAACAACATTTTTGTAACTTTACACTTTTTTTGGTTATTTTATTTTAAAAAAATGAAAAATTAATTTAAAAAAATGCAAAAAAACTGTTGGATTATTTATTTTAGAAATTCTCCCCTTTGTGTTGGACTGCAAATTGAGTTTCTTCTCCTTAGGCCTTTCACAGGTAGGACTGGGAATGTATGTTCAAGCTCTGTGACTACAGAAGGAAGCCACCTTTTATGTATAGCTTCTAAAAGGGAAAACAGAAAAGAGAGAACCCCTTTGACTTCACGTGCCCATCTCAAGACATTCCTCGCGCTCGCAGATTCGAGGTTCTGGATTCCAGGTTGGAGTTTTCCAATGCTAACATAAACAACTGGTGCACACACATAAAGATGAATGTAATTATTATTCCTCTTGCTGGTCACTACCGTCGCTTCCTATTTCTCTTTCTTTGTGTGAATTTATTTAAAAGAAAAAAAAACTTTTTGTAACGACTATTTGCAGTTTAAAAAAAATCAATAAACCCCGTTTTTCAAGAAAAAAAAAAGACCACTAGTGTCTATGGTAAAAACAACATCAACAACAACATACTACTCTGGATGATAGAACAGATTTAGAAAATAAACCAAAAGTTTCCAAACAAACCATTAAGTAAATATTTTGACAGACTTCTATAAATGACAAAGATCAAAGAAAGCTAAGGGTTTGAATAAGTGAAATTTTTAATTGAAAGTCTTGTAAAAACAAAGCCAGATGTTACAGTAATTGCACCAGAATCTTGGCCTCCAAGTTGGCCCCTACAGGAGAAAATGTTCATCTTTTAGTGATTAGAATTTTATCTTAGGAAAAACAAAGTGTGAGATGGGTCAAATGTATAGGGCCAGTACGACAGAGAGGAAACATAAAGCCATATGTGACTAACATAGCAACGATTTTATGGGGATGTGATTTGTTACAGTAATGGAATACCCAGATTGACATTTCACCAATCTTAGAAACATATCATAAACTAGGGTATGTTTCTGAGAAAAATATTAAAAGGTATTATAAAGAATAGTCACCAATCATTCAGGCTGTGTAAAAACAGGGTAGAACAGCTGTTGATCTTTCAGAGGTACCAAAAGTTCTACCTGTAAAATGGCTAACTGATAAACCTGCCTGGGTGGAACAATGGCCTTTGACATAAAAAATTATAGGCCTTAGAACAGCTGGTGCAGGAACAGTTATATGCTCAACATATTTAAGAATCAACCTGTCCTTGGAATTCTCCTGTATTTGTTACTAAAAAGAAATCTAGAAAATAAAAAAAAAATGTTGACAGATTTGAGAGCTGTAAATAAAGTAATTCACCTGATGGATTCTCTGCAGTCTGGAATCCTCCTGCCTTCTCTTTTTACCTAAAGAATGGTCTATTATAGTTATTGATTTAAAAGACTGTTTCTTCACTGCACCTTTACAAAGGGAATAGAGAAAAATGTTTCCTCTATGGTGCCTACTTATAATAATTCTCAGCCTGTTAAAAGATAGCAGTGGGAGGTCTCCCACCAGGGGTGATAAACAGCTCCACCCTATGCCAATATTTTATATGACAGCCATTAGACATTATTTGTGTACATTTTCCTCAATCTATGAATTGCCATTATATGGATGATATCTTACTAGCTGATCCACATGTAGATACTTTAGGAAAAATGTTTAACAAATTAAAGAAAATTTTGCCTTGTTGATGATTACAAATTGCTCCTAAAGAAATACAAATAGGAGATTCTATTAATTACCTAGAAAATAGCATAGGGCATGGTGATAGATATGGATCTATTTTCATTCTACTACAGGTTGACATCCAGTATGCCAGCACCATTTGTTGAAGATGCTTTCTTCTCCATTTTATAATTTTAGCTTCTTTGTCAAAAATCAGGTGTTCATATGTCTGTGGATTAATATCCAGGTCTTCAATTTGATTCCACTGGTCAATGTCTCTGTTTCTATGGCAATACCAAGATGTTTTCATTACTATAACTCTGTAATACAGTTTGAAGTCAGGGATGGCAATGCCTCTGCAAGTTCATTTACTGTATATGATTATTTTGGCTATCCTGGGTTTTTTGTTTTTCCATATAAAGTTGATTATTGTTATCTTAAGGTCTGTAAAGAATTTTGAAGACCTCAATATAACTCTGACCAAACTGAACCTGATAGAAGAGAAAATGGGAAGTAGCCTGCAATACATGGACACAGGAGACCACCTCCTATGTATAATCCCAGGAGCACAGACAATAAGAGCAACAATTAATTAATGGGATCTCCTGAAACCGAGAAGCTTCTGTAAAGTAAAGGACACTGTCACTAAGACACAAAGGCAACCTACTGACTGGGAGAATATCTTCACCAACCCTGAATCAGACAAAGGTCTGATCTCCAAAATATATAAGGAACTGAAGAGACTAGACTTTAAAATGCTAATTAACCCAATTAAAAAATGGGGCGCTGAACTGAACAGAGAATTCTCAACAGAAGAAGTTCAAATGGCCAAAAGACACTTAACGTCATGCTCAACCTCCTTAGCAATCAGGGAAATGCAAATCAAAACAACTCTGAGATACCATCTTACACCTGTCAGATTGGCTAAAATCAAAAACACCAATGATAACCTTTGCTGGAGAGGTTGTGGGGTAAGGGGTACACTCATCCATTGCTGGTGGGAATGCAAACTTGTGCAACCACTTTGGAAAGCAGTGTGGCGGTTTCTCAGGAAATTCAGGATCAACCTACCCCAGGACCCAGCAATTCCACTCTTGGGAATCTACCCAAGAGATGCCCTATCATACTACAAAAGCATTTGCTCAACTATGTTCATAGCAGCATTATTTGTAATAGCCAGATCCTGGAAACAACCTAGATGCCCTTCAGTGGAAGAATGGATGAAGAAACTGTGAAATATATACATGTTAGAATACTACTCAGTGGTTAAAAACAATGACATCTTGAATTTTGCATGCAAATGGATGGAAATAGAAAACACTATTCTGAGTGAGGTAACCCAGACCCAAAAAGATGAACATGGGATGTACTCACTCATAATCTGTTTCTAGCCATAATTAAAGGACATCGAGCCTATAATTCGGGATCCTTGAGAAGATAATAAGAAGGTGAACTCCCAAAAAAAGATATAGTAATCCTCCTGGATATTGGAAGTAGACACGATTGCCGGGCAAAAATTGGGAACTTGAGGGTGGGGCGAGACGGGGCCAAGGGAAGATGGGGAGAGAAGAGCATGAAGGGGAGAATGGGGGGATCTTGGATGAAAGGGATGCTTGGGATACAGGAAGGGTGGACATTGGAGCAGGGAAGCATAAATCTAAATTTAGGGAGCCATCTGAGGGTTGTCAAGAGACTTGACTCTAGAGGGGTTCCCGGGTTTCCAGGGAGACGCCCCCAGCTAGCTCCTTGGGCAGCTGAGGAGAGGGAGCCTGAAAAGGCCAGTTCCTATAGCCATACTGATGAATTTCTTGCATATCACCATAGAACCTCCACCTGGCGATAGATGAAGAAAATGACTGAGCCCCACATTGGAGCACCGGACTGAACTCCCAAGATCCTGATGAGGAGCAGAAGGAGAGAGAACATGAGAAAGAAAGTCAGGACCGCAAGGGGTGCATTCACCCATGGAGATGGTGGGACAGAACTAACGGGAGATCACCAACTCCAGTTGGAATGGGACTGATGGAACACGAGACCAAACCGCACTCTCTGAATGTGGCTGACGGTGGAGGCTGACTAAGAAGCCAAGGACAAAGGCGCTGGGCTTTGATTCTTCTGCATGGACGGGCTCTGTGGGAGCCTTCTCAGCTTGGTTGATCGCCTTCCTGGACCTGGGGGGAGTTGGGAGGACCTTGGTCTTAACATAGAGTAGGGAATCCTGATTGCTTCTTGGCCTGGAGAGGGACGGAGGTGGGTATGGGTGGAGGGGAGGGGAGGGAATTGGGAGGAGAAGGGGAGGAGATGGAAAATTTTAAATATAAAAAGATAAACCATATTAAACAAAAAAAGAATTCAAGAAACTGAACATTAAAATTCTAAATAACCCAATTAAAAATGGGGTACTGAATTGAACAGAGAATTCTCAACAGAAGTTCGAATGGCTAAAAGATATTTAAGGATATGTTCAACTTCCTTAGCTATCAGGGAAATGCCAATCAAAACAACTTTGAGATACCATCTTACACCTGTCTGAATGGCTAAAATCAAAAACACCAATGATAACCTATACTGGAGAGGATGTGGAGTAAGGGGAACACTCATTTATTGCTGGTGGGAATGCAAACTTGTGCAACCAATTTGAAAATCAGTGTGGCAGTTTCTCAGAAAACTGGGAGTCAATGTACCTCAGGATCCAGCAATTCCACTCTTGGGAATATACCCAAAGAGATGCCTAATCATACTACAAAAGCATTTGTTTAACTATGTTCATAGCAGCACTATTGGTAATAGTCAGAAGCTGGAAATAACCTGGGTCCCCCTCAATGGAACAACGCATAAAGAAAGTATGGCACATATACACATTAGAGCACTACTCAGAAGTAAAAAACAATGACATCTTGAATTTTGCATGCTAATGGATGGAAATAGAAAACACTTTACTGAGTGAGATAACCCAGACCCCAAAATGAATATGGTATGTACTCACTCATTAGTGGATTCTAGCCATAAATAAAGGACATTGAGCCTATAGTTCACAATCCTAGAGAAGCTAAATAATAAGGTGACCCCCCCTAAAAAAACATATAGAGATCCTTCTGGAAATTGGTTCAGACAAGATCACCAGGCAAAAGTTTGGAGCATGAGGGTTGGGTGGGATGGGGGTAAGGGGAGATGAGGAGAGAGAAGGGAGAGGGGAAGATTGGGGAAAGCTTGGGGGAGTGGGATGTTTGAGATGGAGGAAGGGCAGATATGGTAGCAGGTAAGAAGATATCTTAATCAAGGGAGCCATTTTAGGGTTGGCAAGAGCCCTGGCTCTAGAGGGGTTCCCAGGTCCTCACGGGGATGACCCCAGATAGGACCCTGGGCAGTGGAGGAGAGGGTTCCTTAACTGACCTAGTCAGAATGATTACTATATTGAATATCACCATAGAACCTTCGTCCAGTGACAGAGATAGAGACTGAGACCCACATCGGAGTACTGGTCTGAGATCCCAAGGTCTAGATGAAGAGCAAAAGAAGGAACAATATGAGCAAGGAAGTCAGGACCATAGGGTTTGGTTCACCCACTGAGACAATGTGCCTGAGCTAATGGGAGCTCACCAACTCCAGGTGGACTGGAACTGAAAGAGCATGAGATCAAACTGTACCCTCTGAATGTGATTGACAATTGGGGCAGACTGAGGGGCCAATGATAATGGTACTGGGATTTATCTCTACTGCATATACTGGCTTTTTGGGGATCCTATTCTCTTTGGATGCATACCTTCTCCCTAAGCCTGGATGTAGTGGGGAGGGCCTTGGACTTCCCACAGGGCAGGGTACTTTGCCCTCTCTTAGAACTTGAGGGAGTGGGAGAAGATGTGGGGGGGAGCGGGAGAGAAGTGGGAGGAGGGGAGGAAGTGGAAATTTTGATTGGTATTATTTATAAAGTAATAAAAAAAGATATTTTAAAAAGACATGTCTGCTCCTGTCAGCACAAATCTACTTCAGAAAAGATAATGGGCATTGAAGAAACTCCATATAGTGTTTATTTTCTTTGTGTCAAAAGTAAACCACTGTGCAAGAAAATGTCCTTGCCTTAACTACTGACAATATGCTGTCCTAATTGAACAAGCAGGTCACAAAAGAAATGATTGGCAAACACTGTCAAGATAAGGAAGGACAACTCTTCAGAATATCCTGGCTCACAGAAAAGTCTGTCAGATATGCTAGGTTTTTAGGCTGAAGATGGATGCCTCAACATTGCAGAGGAGCTTTAGAGGACTCTCCAGGCAGTCTACTGTTTCTGTCATTTCTCACACTTTTTGGAAGTCACTTGCTCACACTTCCTGCTTATTTAGTTAATATTATTTCCTTCTTGGGTCTCTGAGGGGATTGAAGACTAGATAGTTATAGTTTTCCTTGTTTACCTAATGCAGAAAGCAAGTTATGATACAAAGTAAATTAGGTAAAAGACTGGACTCATCAAGATACAATAGATATGTAGTACTTTCTCTGAATTTATTAAAATCAAATGGACTAGACAGTGCTGCTGTACTTATTGCCTGTGTATACTGTATATAGTTTTTATACTTACTGTATATGGTTTTTCTTATATTAATTATAGCCTTTTTATTTTACACAAAAAGGGGATGTGTAAAATAAAATCAGAAAGTGAAACAGCCTCATAGTCAGTCTTACAGACCAGGCAGTGGTGACATATACCTTTAATTCCAATAACCACACTAGTTTACCATAGTGCCACACCAACTCCAGTGTCATCTGTGTGACATGACATATGTCATTATGCCGGACTGGAGCTACATGTCCTATGGTACTAGGCTTCCTGGCGGTCAATGGCAGATGGCCCGGTATTAGCCACTGCTGAGGCATAGGTGGGTTTCTTGAGTAGCTGGCTATGCGGGATATGAGCTTTGCACAATCTCTTTCATAATAATGATAGTCTTTATATATACAAGACAAGGATCATTCTCTTCAGGAATAGCTCTGAGACAGGGAATCACAGTATGGGAATGTATAAGACTACAGCGGAACCTTTGTCATACATGGGGTGTATGATGAGCAAGGGAATAGATGGGTTAATGTTGATGGATAGACTGTTATGTTATTCTTTGGACTCTATGGATAGGCTTGCTAGATCCCAACCCCCATGGTGTCTGCTGCATAAGAAGGTACTAAAAAGTATATTTCAACAGGTGCAGAGAACTGATTAGGCATATTTGGTCACTAGATGAGATAAAGAAAGGGTTAGAAAGAGGAAGGGCCATGATAGCATAATGAGACAGAAACTCTATTCATAAGATAAAACCACTTGTGTGAGGTTTACATTCCCAAGGACAAGATTTCCTCTCCTAAGGAAGCTTTATGTCTAACACCTGTTCCTGATAATATACTTTTTTTAAATAGTGCTGATGTGACTAAAAGAAGCTTTCATACTGTGCCAACCAATGATACATGACCTTCTGATTTGTTCTTTGTTTGAATACAATATAATGAAAACATGAATTCAGTAAAATCGTAGCAGATTCCAACCACTCTCTTGTGTGTTGTGTTTGTCTGTCATTCGCCGAACTTGTGCCTTCCTGTTACCAAGACCCTGCTTCTCCCACGGTCTGAGTGGCTCTCCTGAGCCGGTCCATGACACCCTAGAAATCAGGCAGTAGTGGTGCATGCCTTTAATCCCAGCCCAAGAATGGTATATAAGATGACAGGAGACAGTTTTCAGTCTGAGCCTCATTCTGAGATTGCTACAGGTAGGATTTCAATTTTGGAAAGAGGTAGAGGTAAGATCCAGTGGATGGCTGCTTTGCTTTTCAGACCTTCAGGTTGAACCCCAATATCTGTCTCTGGATTTTATTAATTGTCTTCCACCACAGTTCTCTGCTTCAATCTCCTGCCTTGAGTTCTTGCCTTGACTTTCCTTGATGATAGACTGTGAACTGAACTGATGTGTAAGCAAAGTAAACCACTTTTCACCAAAAAAAAAAACTTAATAAAATAAATAACTAAATAAGAAAGCTACTTAGGACAGCTATGTTATTGCATAATTTTGTTATATAAAAAAGTATGGGGGTGGTGAGGTGTCTCAGTGGTAAAGACAATTGCTTCCAAACTTTGGGACTTGATATGGCCCTGGGGATCACATGGTGAGGGTCAAGAAATAACTCCTCAACATTGTCTTCTGATCTCCACATGCACCATGGCATGACTCTCCAATAAGCAAGAAAATGTAGTTTAAAGAAAATATAACAAGTGATTGGTGTCTGCTGACTTTCTATGGCTGATTATTTCTGTTTGCTAATTACCAAGAGAGCCCTTGACTCAATTAATGATCGCAAGCTTTAACTTACGAACTCAATTCATCCTGGGTAAATGACCTTCTGTACACACTCATTTCCCCTGTCACTTGATGTTTTAATATTAGTTGAGCTCAAGCAGGATAGTGAGGCAGAGCAAATATTTATTTTTGTCAGTGATTTTCAAACTTTGCCTTCTGATTATTCTGGCATGACACAATGGACTTGCAAATAGAGACACGCTTCGATAGCAAAAAGTCAACTGAGAGCCTTTCTGTTAAAATGATGGCTCAGTTTTGAAGAGTTTCTGAGTGGGAGAGTTCCAGAGAAAAAAAGCTGGATATGCTAATGGTGAAAGTGTCAAATAGTGCATTTGAGTCTAGCTTTTTGACATTGTATGACAACATTGACATCTACAAAATCCACGCCTTCAAACCAAAAAAAAAAAAAATGAGTTACAAGGAATTGTATTTTTCCCCAAAACCCAAACTTCAAAGTTTTGAATAAGTTTGTGATCAGGGGACTGAATTCAGAGTTACTTTGATGGTGTATGGCTTGTGATCTGTGAGCTAGCACATCTGAAAGCGATCATCCCTAAATTGATGTACACAGAAGCAACAATAACTTGATTTACCAGGATGAAGTCATGAAGATGAGAGGGTGAAGGGTAATGGGAAGAGTTTTAGTAGAATTGCTTTTAGTTTCTCTCCATTTAGTTTGATGTTGGCTCTTAGTTTGCTGTGTATTGCTTTTATTATGTTTAGATATGGTTCTTTTATCCCTGATGTCTCAAAGTGCTTGATCAGAAAGGGGTGTTGGATTTTGCCAAAGGCTTTCTCAGCATCTAGTGATATGATCATATGGTTTTTTTTCCTTCAGTTTATTTACATGGTAGATTACATTGACAGATTTTCTCATGTTGAACCATCCCTGCATCTCTGAGATGAAGCCAACTTAATCATGGTAGGTGTTTTTTTTTCATGTGTTTTTGAATTAGGTTTTCCAGTATTTTATTGAGTATTTTTGCATCAATGTTCATGAGGGAGATTAGTCTGTAATTCTCTTTCCTAGTTAAGTCTTTGTGTGGTTTTGGTATCAGGTAACCGTAGCCTCATATAAAGAATTTGGCGATATTCCTTCTGTTTCTAGTGTATGGAATACTTTGAAGAGTATAAGTATTAGCTCATTTTTTAAGATCTGGTAGAATTCTGTGCTGCAATCATGTGGCCTGGGTTGTTTGTTTGTTCATTTGTTTGTTTTTGTTTGTTGGTTGGTTGGGAGATTTTGATGACTGCTTCTACTTCCACAGGGGTTAAAGGTCTATTTAAATTGTTTATCTGGTCTTGATTTAGTTGTGGTATGTAGTAACTCACAAGAAAATTGCCCAATTCTTTTAGATTTTTCAATTTTGTAGAGTGTAGGACCGTCACCCCTTATTCTCAAAGGGGTGAGAAGAAATTTCCTAGCAGAATGTTTTCCCAGGAAGATAGTGGCCTTCCCCTCTCCTACCTGGGAGATTTCAAGCACAAGGTCACTTAGCTCAGTCCAGCCAGCTACCTGGTGCAGGCAGATAAAGATGGCCTAACTCAGTGGCCTTGTTCTAAGAACAAGGAAAAAGCTGACTTAGCAGGATGGGAGGGAGCAAAAGTCCTTGCACCTGTGCCAAAGCAGCTTCAAAAAGCCTCTTTGTAGTTATGCCTTTGAAAGCCTACCCCACAGAGGAGATACAACTCCTCTCTCTACCTCGTGGTAAAGGGGTCAGTAGAAAGTGGTTCCAAACATGTTTGTATTGTGTTGATTAAACCTTGCTTATTATAGTCTGGACGTCTCTGGTGGTCTCTCTTTGGGGGTCGTACTCTGGGCACAGCATTTGGTGCGTTGGCCAGGAACCCTAGAGATTCCACCAGGATGATGAAAGTCCAGAGGTTTATTACCATCTACTGGTGAGAGAGCGCTCTTTGTGTTTTGACTCTTGTCTCTGTCTCTCTGATTTTGTCTTGTCTGTCTGACTAGGGCTGCTTTGCTTTTGTACTAGTCTATCGATTTGGAATTTTGGTATTGACGAGTGTTCTCTGAAGCAGTTGTGCTTGTACAGAGACCCTGGAGAAGCAAGGGACGACTTGGCTTCCATTTCCAGACAGGGATGGGAATTCTCCCATTCTCGGGTCATTCCAGACAGGGGCCTTGCTGGCCCTGGGTCATTTCCAGACAGGGATGGGAATTCTTCTACTCCCGGGTCATTTTCAGACAGGGGCCTTTTTGGCCCCGGGTCATTTTTGGAAAGGGAGTTTTGCTACTGGGTCAATAGACAGGTATGGGAATTCTCCCAGTCCCAGGTCAGTAGACAGGGGCCGGCATTCTCCCGCCCTGGGTCATTTAGAGCTGCCTCAGAGACAGCTATTTGGTTTTCTCCCACCATGGGAGAAAATGTCACTATGTGTCTTGTCCCAGGAATTTGTCAAAGTCTCTTTGTGTAATGTTATGGTAATTGTTGCTTTGTTTTCTTTCTCTCTTGACTTCTATCCTTGAGGGTCCTTTGGCTCCTATGGAGCCCCAGCCTCTCTCCCCCAGCCAAGGGACTGAGAGGAGAGAGGCAAAATCTTGTAGAGCGCCCAAAAGGAACTGGGCATGGAGAGGATAGGGAGTGTATGCCTGTGACTTGGAATATCTTTGGGGCCACTACATTGGGTGGATGGTGATTCTCTGGAGTTCCGGAAAACTATTGTGTCTTTGTTTATTATGTTTAAGATTAGACTGATGAGGGCTAAAAAATAGGAACAAAACTTAAATATGAAAATGCAGGTGACTTGGCAGCAGCCCATCTAGGGTCTGTATCCCTAGCTCTGAGCCAGGTCTGATGGCAGAGAATACACTGCCTGGCTGCTGAGAGCTAAGCCTTGAGACTGCAGGCAGTGCCACGTGGCAGAGGATCTGGGTGGGGCCTGTGGGGCTCAAAGACCAGGGAGCAGTGGCACCTGGGATATAGCAGGTGGCAAAGTCATCATGCACCCGGCTGAGGGAAGAGGAATGCCTCTTCAGAAGGCAGGTGGTGGAACTGATGACTGAGAGAGGCCAGTTGCAGCAGAACAGGGCACCCCCTCTCCCTTGTTCTCTCTGTACCGTTGTCCCCTTTTCATTGCGTTGAGAAAATTCAAAGTTAGTAAAGCATTATGTAATCTATTTCTGGGGGTATTCTCCACCCCCTTTTGCTTGTTTAACATTTCCTTTATCGTCCTATTTGATCTTTCAATGACTGCTTGACCTGTAGGATTGTAGGGTATGCCTGTAACATGCTTAATATTGTAATAGGCAAAAAACCGTTTCATTTTTCTAGAGACATAAGCTGGACCATTATCCGTCTTTATTTGCGCAGGTATACCCATGATGGCCATGACTTCTAATAAGTGAGTGATTACTGAATCGGCCTTTTCTGAGCTTAAAGCAGTTGCCCATTGGAATCCTGAATAAGTGTCAATGGTATGGTGTACATATTTTAATTTTCCAAATTCTGCAAAATGGAACACATCCATCTGCCAAATTTCATTCCTTTTGGTGCCCTTTGGATTAGTCCCTGCCGGCAGTGGTGCTTGGTTATAGAAAGAGCAAGTAGGGCATTTCTTTACAATCTCCTTAGCTTGTTGCCATGTAATAGAAAACTCTTTTTTCAAGCCTTTGCTATTGACATGATGCTTTTCATGAAATTCGGAAGCCTGCAGCACACTACCAATCAATAGCTGATCAATATCTGCATTGCCACGTGCTAAAGGACCTGGCAGACCCGTATGGGATCGGATGTGTGTTATATACATAGGGCAAAGTCTGTTCCTGATCATTTCTTGTACCTGGATAAACAATGAGGTTAGTTCAGTATCATCAGGTATGAATTCGGCAGTTTCAATATGTAAGATAACTCTTTCTGCATATTGTGAGTCAGTAACAATGTTAAGAGGTTCCTTAAAATCCCTTAGCACTATAAGAATGGCAAATAACTCTGCCTTTTGGACAGAATCATAAGGACTTTGTTCCACCTTACTCAAGTCTTCTGATTTGTAGCCTGCCTTCCCTGATTTATTAGCATCAGTATAAAACGTGCGGGCTCCAGTTATCAGAGCATCACGGACAATTCGAGGAAGAATCCAAGAAGTTCTCTTTATAAAGTTAAGCCTTTTGCTTTTTGGATAGTTGTTATTAATTTCTCCTAAAAAGTTAGCACAAGCTCTTTGCCATGGTTCATTATCTTCCCACAATTTTCGTATCTCATCAGCGGTGAAAGGCACTATGATTTCTGCTGGGTCTATGCCTGCTAGTTGGCGAAGTCTCAATTTACCTTTTATGATTAGTTCAGAAACCTTTTCCACATAGGTTTTTAATTTCTTACTTGGCTTATGAGGTAGAAAGAGCCACTCTAAAATAATATCATCTCTTTGCATTAGAATTCCTGTAGGAGAAATTTTTGAAGGCAATATAATGAGAATACAACTGAGTTCTGGATTCACCCTATCCACATGTGCTTCTTGCAATCTTTCCTCAATCATTGTCAGTTCTTTTTCTGCTTCAGCTGTTAATTCTCTGGGACTGTTTAGGTCTCTTTCCCCATCTAAGGTTTTGTTTAAGTGAACTATCATATCAGGTGTTATCCCAACAGCCGGTCGAAGGCTGGAAATGTCTCCCAACAACCTTTGAAAGTCATTAAGAGTATGCAGCTGATCTCTCCTAATTTGTGCCTTTTGTGTCTTAATTTTTTGCAAACCTATTCTATAACCTAGATAATCAACAGAATCTCCTCTCTGAATTTTTTCGGGAGCAATCTGTAATCCCCATTTAGGTAGAACTGTTTTTACCTCTTCAAACAGTTTCTCTAAGGTATCCATGTTTGAATCAGACAATAATATGTCATCGATATAATGATAAACAACGGATTTGGGAAACATCTTGCGTATTATTTGTAATGGTTGATTCACAAAGTATTGGCACAGGGTAGGAGAGTTCAACATGCCCTGTGGGAGGACGGTCCACTGGTATCTCTTGGTAGGTTGAGAGTTATTATAAGTAGGCACAGTGAAGGCAAACTTTTCTCTATCCTTTTCTTGTAAAGGTATTGTGAAGAAACAGTCCTTCAAATCAATAACTATGAGAGGCCATCCTTTTGGTAATAAAGAAGGCAGAGGAAGTCCAGATTGCAGAGAGCCCATAGGTTGAATAATCCTGTTAATAGCTCTGAGATCCGTCACCATTCTCCATTTACCAGATTTTTTCTTAACCACAAATACAGGAGAATTCCAAGGGCTGGTAGATTCTTCTATATGTTGAGCATCCAATTGCTCTTGTACTAGCTGTTCTAAAGCTTGCAACTTTTCCTCAGATAAAGGCCATTGTTTTGTCCATATCGGTTTCTCAGTCAACCATTTTAGAGGTAGGGCCGTTGGTGATTCTGGAGGGGCATCCATTGGTTTGTGTTCTTGTACAGCCCGAATGGCTGGTTTTTGCCATCTGTAATACCTTTTGATGTTTTCCTCAGAAATATATGCTCTAGAGGTAGCAGGGATGTTAATATGAGTATTCCGTTGCTGCAATAGGTCACGACCCCATAAATTTACTGCAATATTAGCTACATATGGCCTTAATTTTCCTATTTGTCCTTCTGGTCCTATGCACTTAACCCATCTCGTGCTTTGTCTTAATTGAGATAGGGTCCCAATTCCCAAGAGTCGAACATTTACATCCTGTAGTGGCCAATACGGATGCCAAGATTCTGGAGTAATGATACTAACATCTGCTCCTGTGTCCAGCAGGCCAGTAATGAAAATGCCATTTACACACACTCTTAACTTCGGTCTTTGATCACTTATAGAAGTTTGCCAAAATACACGTAATTCATCTCTTGGGCTATTTTCGCTTCCAACAGCAGACATGGGGATTTCTAATTGTCCTGACAAGGCGTGTTCTCCGTTGTAACGGGAAATGACTGGACCACATTCGCCATGGGGGCCTGCGAGAGGCCCCCCATGGCATTTCCCGCCTGCAACGGATTTCCTTGCCTATCTCTTGATGATTTGCATTCGCTGTCCCAGTGTCTGCCTTTCCCACATCTCCTACATAACCCTGAAGGCTGAGGCCTTCTATTCCTGTTATTCCTGGCAAAGGCATTATTATTATTATTATTTCTGTAAGTCCTTTGTCTGCAATTCCGTTTCATATGTCCCATTCTGCCACAATTAAAACATTTGGTATTCTGATATCTTCTTGTACCATTGGCAATGGCGTTTTCTACCCACTTATCGGCGTGATGGGCGTGAAGCTCATTCGATTCAATATTCATTGTATGTAAGACCCATTCCTCCAGGGGTGCTGATCTGATCTTTAGGGGCGTCAAAACCCTTTTGCACTCTACATTGGCATTCTCATAAGCCAAGGACTCAATTATTACCTGCCTTGCTTCTGGGTCAGATATCCCTATTTGTACAGCTTTAGTTAGTCTATGTAAAAAGTCCACAAATGGTTCTCTCGGATCTTGTTTAACTCTGATATATGATTCCGTTCTCTGTCTTGGGTCTTGAACCCTGTCCCAAGCCTTCAAGGCTGCGGTAGTACATATGGATAGAGTGTGTTCATCATAATTAGCTTGTTCTAGAGGATCAGAATAAAGTCCTTCACCCATAATTTTATCTAGGGTGATGTCAACTCCCTTTGATCTTTCCTGCTGTTCTAAAAGCCTAGCCTCTTGTCTAAACATGCACTTCCAGCTCAACTGATGACCGTTCTCTAACACAGCTGAGACTAGGTCCAACCAGTCCCTAGGGGTTGGGTTAATTGTAAGGGACCAAGACTTTAGCATCTCCTTAACAAAGGAGCTATGCATCCCAAAATTCATAACAGCTTGTTTAATTTCTTTCAGATCATTCATACGTATAGGTTCCCATGTATATTCCTTGGTGATCTTAGGGTTTTTAGAACCAGTCACCTTTTCTGTAGTTATCACTGGGAAAATAGGTAGAGTTCTATTGAAGCTATCCCGGAGAGTTCTATTCGATGGGGTTGGGACTTTCTTTTGTACTATTTGCTCCTGTTCATGAGAGTCCATAATTTCCTCGATCTTTTCAAATCTATTTACCATTGCCTTCTGCAATGCCTCAATCTCTTGTCCAGTATTATGTTCCAAGGCTTTCATAGAGGATTCAAGGGTATGAAGTTTGTCCAATACCGATAACGTCTCATCCTTGGACAGAATTTTTATGGCATGAATGGTGCCATCTTGTATTGAAATTCTGTCCAGCAATCTTTCATAGCTCTTTGATAAAGTCTTGTTAATACATTTAACGGTTCAAATCTCCTCAGATAATGTTTCAGTTCCTACCGACAGGGATTGTAACTTATGATTCAGATCCGTTGTTCCTGACTCCATACCTTGCATTTTTCTCTCAAGTGATAAAGCCATCTCAGAGAGAGATCTGTTATTCCTTTCCTCATGAAATTCAAACTTCTCCTCGAAAGTTCCAAATTTCTCAAGTAACAAAGCCATCTCAGAGGAAAGTCTATTATCCCTTTCCTCGAGAGCTGCAACCATCTTTTCAAGCTGTTTATTAGTGTTTTCCAAACCAGTTATGTCCTTGTTTAGTTTTTTAGCTCCTGCCTGTAAGGACTCTATCTCCTTTTTATTTTCCAACCACGTTGTAATGAAACAAACAAAAATAAAGAAGATACCAAGCCCTGTAAATATCCAGCCAAGGGAAACCACATCTGTATTGCTCAAAAATTCAGTCATCGTGTAGTTGAACAAATTATAGAATCCGTTAATAGTGATATTGTCAGACATTGTTAATCCAAACGGTTGATTTTTAATCAAATGAAAAATTACCTGTAATTACCGTTGTCTGCCACTAGATGGCGTAGGGCCCCGAGTTTCACGTGTTTTGGGAAACCAAAGATGGAGTCCCGCGCAGAGCACAGTAGCTGGGGAAGCAGCGGCGACGGTCCGGTAGTTCAAATCCAACGGTGAACCTCGGCAAAAGCTGCACAAACAGCTAGCGGGCAAGCGGGTAGCTAGCTCAGTCGGTAGAGCATGGGACTCTTAATCCCAGGGTCGTGGGTTCGAGCCCCACGTTGGGTGCCAGATGATGCGGCGAAGATTGGAAATAACCAAAAATAGTCCTTTTATAATTATTCAATTTTAATACAAGGGGAGATAAGGGAACTTACAGAACCAAGGGTCCAGCGGAGCCGAAGGGGAGCGCGCGCGGGGCAGCGCAAACGAACGGGCCGCCTTCCGGCTCCCCAATCCTATTTAAGGGGAATGCTACCCCGCTGGAGCAGCCACGCCCCTGAACGCAGGGATTGGGCCAGCTGCCCCAACATCAGTGGTTAAGAGCATTGCCTGCTCTTCCAAAGGTCTTGAGTTCAATTCCCAGCAACCACATGGTGGCTCACTGTAGTGTGGAGCTGTGGGCGGCTTCCCGCCGCCTGGCTCCTGGCCACTGGCTAGCTTATGCCCCGAAATAATTACACGGAAACTGTATTCTTTTAAAGACTGCCTGGCCCATTATCTGTAGCCTCTTATTGGTTAATTCTCACATCTTCCTTTAACCCATATTTAGTAATCCGTGTAGCACCACGAGGTGTGGCTTACCAGGAGAGATCTTAACCTGCGTCCATCTCAGAGAGGAGAATCATGGTGACTGCCTGAAGCGTCTCCCCTCTCTTTCCCAGAATTCTGTTCTGTCTACTCCACCTACCTAATTTTCTGTCTCTTAAAGGGCCAAGGCAGTTTTCTTTATTAATTAACCAATGAAAGTAACATAGACAGATAACTCTCCTCCATCAGCTCACAACCATCTGTAATGAGGTCTGGTGCCCTCTTCTGGCCTGCAAACATACACACAGACAGAATATTATATACATAATAAATAAATAAATATTTTTAAAAAACAGACTTTGATTTAAATTTACATATTGTCTAAAAAATTAAAAAAATTAATGGAGGTTTTTACATTGTCTAAAAAGCAAAAAATTAGTCAGGAGACTAAAATAATTAAAAAAAAGTTTGTCTAAACATGTCTGACTTAACCAATAAAACAAAGATAGAGAGAAAACCAGACCTAAAAATTGCAAAAGGTACATAAAAAGTCACAAAAGATATTTAAAAAATTGTAAAAGGCCAAAAGATGTTTGCTATAATTTTTTTGTACCTAAATGTTTAATGGTTAATTCTGGTTTAAAAAAAAAAAACTTGTTGTCTTGTTAAAGGGTCATGTTTATTTCTTTAAAAAATTATGTATGCTTGTTTTGTTAAAAATTAGCCTTTGGTAATTATAAATTTTGTACTTATAATTTTTCTCTGAGCTCTGGTTATTGGATTTGGGTTTGCAAAAATTTGTATGTCTTTTTAATATAGATAATGCTAAAACTGTTTTATGCTGTTCTTTATTTTTTTTTTTTTTTGGTTTTTCGAGACAGGGTTTCTCTGTGGCTTTGGAGCCTGTCCTGGAACTAGCTGTTCTTTATTGATATACAAGAATGTCAGTTACCACCAGGAATAGCTGGAACTAGACTCCCAAAGAAAAAACAGTTACCAGGAAAAAAAACAATGCCAAATAATAGTCACCAAAAGCATCAACTAATGGTTAGATTTTAGCTTCATTGTCTTTGCTAAAATCATTAATTTAAAGGTTCAATCAGAGAAAAATATGGTATATAGTTCTGGTCTGTTAAAAATACAAGTTAACCAACTCCATAAGGAGCCTCTTCGATGCCCATCTTCCTCTTGAAGTAGATTGGTGATGCCAGGAACAGACACATTTCATTGTCATGAAAAGGCCTAAGTTATTAAAACATTTTAAATGCCATATTCTGTAGTCTTGGAAAGATATGAAGAATGTCTATCTAACTGAAATATATCTCTATATATATAAAAAATCTAACTAACGTGGCTACAAGCTTGACTATTATTGATGATTATCCATTAACAACCTATATTTCCTACTTATATATTACATCTTGAAATGAACTACACAATCACAATACCTTAATCAAGGTCAGAAATACATATACATATAACAAGATTGGCCTTAAATTTATATCAATAAAGCAATATCTATACCAATGAAAATTATTCATATCTATATCATATCCCCCTTTAAATGTAAAAAAACATTTATAAACAATATTTGGGAATATAAGCATAGTTTTTTCTCTCCAAACTACTTCATGCTCTATGGGGACACTATTAATCAGGTCTTTCATGGTGTATCCTGTGTGCCAGGTTCATCTCAGTCCACAGTTGAACAAAGTAAGTTTTTAAGGGTGTTAACAACAACCTTTCAGGAGGGCATGGTCTATCATACCATATGCATAGAAGCAATCCACAGGGTCTCATCTTCTGTGAAAACAAAACAAGAACCTCTTCTCCAAAACATCATATCCTTAGACCCAACTTTTGAAGTCATAATATCTTTATAATATACATGCTGAACCATAGTTCTCATAAGCAATTAAACAATGACTACATACTGTTTGGGTTACAAGCTCAGGATTTTCTATGTTTTTGCTGGGACTCAATGGTATGAGTCTATTTTTACTGTTTTATAGATATCTTTTATTTGCTATTGCTATAATATGGATTTTAATATGGGCCTAAAAGTTTCAAATGTATTAACTTCTGTTCCTAGTTTAAATTTGTCTCAACAGGTTTCCCCTTGGTTGGCAGACAGAAACAAGCATCAATTGCTGACTACAACCTGCTCCAAATGATTGTGGACCGTGGATTTGCTAAAAATTGATGTGGACCAGTCTAGCTGATGGGAATGCTCCCTGGCTCTTCAACAAAGTCCACAAACCAAATGTTCCTAAAATTTTCTCTTTTTGACTAGCATTTTACCTTTGTTAACCCTTCACAGCAACGCCCAAAAGTCAACTAGAAGCAGTTAAAAGAATACACCGTCCAATAATCCCTGGTTAAAATGCTAAATCAAAAAAACATAAAAAGACCCTGTAATTGTAAGAGACCATTTGGCCAAAGTTAGAAAAGCCAGCTCATGATTAAGCTGACCCTTAGGACCAAGAGGAGTAGGAAAATGTAGGACCCTCACCCCTTATTCTTAAAGGTTTGAGAAGAAATTTCCTAGCAGAATGTTTTCCCAGGAAGATAGTGGCCTTCCCCTCTCCCACCCAGGAGATTCCAAGGACAAGGTCACTTAGCTCAGCCCACCTGGTGCAGGCTGATAAAGACGGCCTAACTCAGGAACAGTGGCCTTGCCTAAGAACAAGGAAAAAGCTGACTTGGCAGAATGGGAGGGAGCAAAAGTCCTTGCACCTGTGCCAAAGCAGCTTCAAAAAGCCTCTTTGTAGTTATGCCTTTGAAAGCCTACCCCACAGAGGAGATACAACTCCTCTCTACCACGTTGTAACAGGGTCAGTAGAAAGGGGTTCCAAACATGTTTTATTATGCTGATTAAATCTTGCTTATTACAGTCTGGGCCTCTCTGGTGGTCTGTCTCTGGGATTCATACTCTGGGTACAACATAGACTACAGGTTTTCAAAGTATGACCTAATGATTCTTTGCATTTCCTTGGGGTCTGTTGTTATTTCTTCTATTTCCTGATTTTGTAAATTTGGATATTCTCTCCCTGTTTTGTGGTTAGTTTGGATAAGGGCTTGTCTATCTTATTGATTTTTTCTCAAAGAACCAACTCTTTGCTTTATTGATTAGTTATATTGATTTCTTTGTCTCTATTTTATTTATTTCAGCCCTCAATTTGATTATTTCCTGTCTACTCTGCTTGCATACATCTGCTTCTTTTTGTTTTAAAGCTTTCATATGTGCTGTTAAGTCACTAATGTGAGCTTTTTCCATTTTCTTTATGTAGGCACTTAGTGCTATGACCTTTCCTCTTAACATTGCTTTCATTGTACCCCAGAGGTGTGGGTATGTTGTACACTCTTTTTTAAATTCTAAGAAGTCTTTAATTTCTTTCTTAATTTTTTCCTTGACTCCAGGGTGATTCAGTTGAGCATTGTTCAATTTCCATGAGTTTGTTGGCTTTCTGCAATTAGTGTTGTTGAATTAAAACTTTAAGCCATAGTGTTCCAATAAGACACAGGGAGTTACTCCAATTTTTTTGTATCTGTGAATATTTGCTTTGTGACTACATGTGTAGTCAGTTTTAAAGAAGGTTCCATGAGGTGATGCAAAAAAAGGTATATTCTTTTATGTTTGGGTGAAATGTTCCATAGAAGTCTATTAAATCCATTTGAGTCATGATATCTATTCTCTTATTTCTCTGTTAAGTTTATGTCTGGCAAACCTGTCCATTGATGAGAGTGGGGCATTAAAGCCTCATACTATTAATATGTGGGGTTTGATGTCATATTTAGGCTTCAGTAATGCTTCTTTTACATATGTGGGTGATTTTGTATTTATGGAATCGATGTTCAGAATTGAGAATTCATCTTGATGGATTTTTCCTATGATGAGCATAAAGTGTCCTTCTCTATCATTTTGATTGATTTTAGTTTAAAGTCTATTTCATTAGATATTAGGATAGCTACACCAACTACTTTCTTAGGTCCATTTGACTGGAAAATCTTTCCCCAACTCTTTACTCTGAGGTAATGTCTGCCTTTGAGTTTGAGGTGTGTTTCTTGTATGAAGCAGAAAGATGGATCCTGTTTAAAAATAAAATAATGGGCTGGAGGATGGCTCTTCTGTTAATGGCTAGGCTCAAAAAATGTTTATTTTTATTATGTCCATGTGTGTTTTGGCTATATGTATGTTTGTGTGAGAGTGTCAGAAGTCCTGGAACTGGAGTTACAGACCAGTGTGAATTGCCATGTGGGTGCTAGAAATTGAACCTGGGTCCTCTGAAAGAGCTACCAGTATTCTTAACCGCTGAACCATCTCTCCGCCCCAACATTTTATTTTTAAACATCTATTTTTAGTACTTTTATTTTGTATATGTGCATGTGGGGGGGGTGTGGGTGTGGGTATGCGTGTGTGTGTGTGTGTGTGTGTGTGTGTGTGTGTGTGTCTCCACATGATTGCTGATGATTATGGAGCGCAAAGGTATTGGATACCCCTGGAGTTGGAGTTACAGCTGGTTGTGCGTTATCAAGTGTGAACACTAGGAACCAAACTCAGGTCTTCTGCAAGAACAATATGTGCTCTTTATTGTGGTCTATCTCTCCATCCCCTTTCAGTATTTTAAATATGGAAAAATCACAAAAATGGTATAAGCAACTCCTACATATACACATCTAGACATAAAAATTCCATTTGTTATTTCTAATTATGATGTCTTTGGGAACTATTGTCAAGTGTTTTGTATTGTGCAGGATATTAAAATGAGGAGAGTCACTTGAGAGTTAACTTTAGTTTCTTTGGCAGCAGGGAGGAACAGTTTCTGTGAACTGAACCTTGGCTCCCTGTTCAGAAGCATATTTACCACTGTACGCAAAGGCTGTATTTGGGATACAACAAGTTCCTCATACCAAAGCCCCTTTGATCTATTTGAAATGTTCTCCGAAATAAATCATCACACCCTTACCCAGTCCTCATTGTGTACTGTTTGCAGTTCCCAGTAACTCAAGGCCTCCAAACATGCATGGATAGTCTTCTGACTAAAGTCATGTCAACTCTACTAACAACTCTAGAAATCATAGAAAACAATCACCTTTCTCTATTATATTTCTTCGAGGTCTACGGGCCTTCAACAAACAACTAAAACATTCAGCCATTACACAATGTACGATGAGAAAAAATTTTTCATTCTAATGCTTCTCTAACGCTTACCTTAGATACAATAACTACCACATTTCCAATACATTTCCCCCTTTTGTTTAAGTTATTTTAGTTATATTAAAGATTATGCAGTCACACAGTAAAGATAGACTTTTCTCTTTATCATTTTGTCTCATAATCTTATGTAGATAAGTCAAAGTACATTTTAAAGCTAGTAAAATTACTGTAGCAAAAACAAGTACAACAATTGTTAAAATAAGAAATCTATTAAAATGATTCACAGGATTGAATGAAGCTAAGGAATCTGCAACGCTTTCCCTGACATCCACTCCAGTTAACTCAGTTTTAAAAAGTTTCCTTTAATGGAGTGGGAGATCCTTATGTCTATGTGTTGCTTTTATTGGCTAATAAATAAAGAACTGGCTTGGCCTATAGCATGGGAAGAGGAAGGCAGAGTTAGGGAGATGCCATGTAGCTGCCACAGGAGATAGACATGCTGAAACTTTGCTGGTAGGCTACAACCTCATGGTGATACACAGATTAATAGAAATGGGTTAAATTAAGATGTAAGATTTGGCCAATAAGAAGCTAGAACTAATGGGCCAAACAGTAATTTAATTAATACAGTTTCTGTGTGAATATTTTGGGTCTAAGATAGCCAGGGGGCGGGAACCAACAAGTGACCTCCTTACTACACTTTATTTCTTGGTATAACTCATAAGTCACTTGAAAAGAATTAGGGTGATCCAACAAACACATTAACTCTTTCCCAATCATATTTGCTTTCATTAAACCTTAAAAGTATAGTGTAATAAGATGTAATATTCTAATCGCATTTTTAAAGATTTATTTATTAATTATGTATACAGTATTCTCAGTGTTCTGTCTGCATGTATGTCTGCAGGCCAGAAGAGGGCACCAGACCTCATTACAGATGGTTGTGAGCCACCATGTGGTTGCTGGGAATTGAACTCAGGACCTCTGGAAGAGCAAGCAATGCTCTTAACCACTGAGCCATCTCTCCAGCCCCTCTAATCGCATTTTAATTTAATTTCTTCCATCATCATCTCTAACTGATCTCCCATCAGGATTACAATTTGTCTCAAATCAGTTATTTCATTGACTACCTTACTATCTACTCATTTTGCTGATCCCAAAATTCTGCAGCATCTTTTTGTCAGTCTTTAATAAATTCAGAAATCTGAATGTCCTTATGAAGGGCCAGTCAAGCGTGACAACAGTAGCAGTCAATGCAATAATTCCCATGACCATAGCAACAATCAATCCAATCATCCTATGAGTTCTTATTAATACTCCTTCAGAGAGTTTCTGGGCTAGAATCAATACAGGTGATCTTACAATGGCCTCAACAACTTCACTGGCATCGAAATTATTAGCCTTGCTCAAAAAATATATAGCATTTCAGAAGTGGCATCTAGTGACATACTTTCATTAATGCATTATGAAGAATACAGCATTCACAAGTGATGCTATAGCTATTAGGGTGCCATTGTTTAGGCCCTTCCAGTAATACCTGAGGTAATGGTACATATGCTGCTAAGTGGTGACTTTGATTTAATCAAAAAGACAAAGTATATGTACTATCATTTGGTGTGAGAGGTCCTTCTGTCTATAAGTTGCTTTCATTGGTAATGAATAAAGAAACTGCCTTAGCCTGTTTATAGGGCAGAACTTAGGTAGGTGGGAAAAACTAAATGGCATGCTGGGGGAAAGGAGGCAGAGTTAAGAAGAAGTCATGAAGCCACAGGAGATAGACACTGGGAATTTTACCCAGCAAATCACCGCCACATGGTGATATACAGATTAATAGAAGTGGGCTAAATTAATATAAGAGTTAACCAATAAGAATTTAGGGCTAATGAGCCAAGCAGTGTTTTAATGAATACAATTTCTGTGTGGTTATTTCAGGGCTAAGCTAGCTGGGCAGCTGAAACTAACAAGCAGGCCCTCCTCCAACATGTGGTGGCTAAACAAGTAAAACCTGAGAGGGCTTGAAAAGGAATTCTAGACAAAAATAGTAGAGTTTTACACAGCTTCTTCTTCTTGTTTGCTGGAGGTTTTCCACAGAGAGATTTTTCTGATTCAGCAGGAAAAGAACCACAGCCATTTTAAAATGCCAGTTTTCTGGGCAATGCTGCCAGCATGACCTTTGATTCTTTCAGGCAGTAGGTTTGGTTACAGGGCATTTGAGTTGGGTTTGTGAGCATAGTCCTGCAGTTTGCTTGATGGTGATGTGGACTCATTATGTGCCTAGAAGTGGATTGGGTGGGGCAGGCAGGCACTACTGTATTTGACCTAGCAATGATACAACTTAAGTTTTTAAGAAGTAGTTAGCTTTGGGGGGAGGGGATTGGGACAGGGTTTCTCTGAAGCTTAGGAGCCTGAACTGGAACTAGATTTTGTAGGGCAGGCTGGCCTTGAACTCACAGAGATCTGCTTGCCTCTGCCTCCCCAAGGCTGGGATTAAAGGTGTATGCTACCACTGCCTGGCTAGAAGCAGTTAGCATTTTAAGAAGTGCTATTGTACAGTAAAGAATTACACATTCACAATAGGCAGATTCAGACATAAAAGACCTCTAAATGCTTCACAGTATTGGATAAATGAACATAGGCTTGGAAGAAAGAAGAAAAAGAGTATAATGAGCCATAAAATAAAGTTAATGCTTAAAAAAAGAAAGTCTTTAAAGAGACAAAGTACAGATAATTATATATTAAAAGGAGTAAAGAAAAATAAGCCACATAAAACATGGAAAATTCACAGAGAGTCTTGATTATGTATATTATTGTGTTATCATTGAATTGTTTGACTGTGAAGGAGCTAAGTACAGAGAGACATTTCATTGTATGGACTGCTAAGCTAAACCAGGATGTATATTATAAAGCTATCTAGACTTCAGAATTTGGGACTAAGGATATAGTGCTTCTTTTGTTTTTACAGAAGATGAGAACCTGTGGATTGCTTCTAGACTAATATGATTTGAAGACCCCGAAAATACGATATAAAATATAATATGGTTTGATGCCCCCTAAAAGGTTGCCGTAACCATTGATGGAGAAAACAAGATATTGCAGGACAAAAACAGATTTTAACAATACGTAGCCACAAATCCAGCCTTGCAGAAAAAGTAATAGAAGGAAAATCACAAACCAAGGAGTGCAACAATACCCACAATAACTCAGACATCTAGCGACCCTTCAGGAGCACAACTAGAAGAAGGGCAACACGTAAACTCTACTACCAAAAGAAAATGACCAGAGTTAACAACCACTGGTCATTAATATCACTGAATAGCAGTGGACTCAATTCACCTATAAAAAGGCACAAGCTAAGAGATTGGATATAAAAACAGGATCTAACATTCTGCTGTTTACAAGAAACAAACCTCAACCACAAAGAAAGGCATCTACTGAGAGTAAAGGGTTGGGAAAAGGTTTGCCAAACAAATGGACCTAAGAAACAAGTGGGTGTGGCCATACTAATTTCTAAAAAAGTTGACTTCAAACTAAAATCAATCAGAAGAGATGGAAAGGGACACTTTATACTCATAACAGGAACAATTCATCAGGATGAAGTCTCAGTCCTGAATGTCTATGCCACTAATATAAAAGCACCCACTTATGTAAAAGAAACGTTACTAGAACTCAAGACAGACATCAAACTACACACACTAATAGTAGGAGACTTCAACACTCCTCTCTCACGAATGGACAGGTCAATCAGACAAAAACCTAACAGAGAAATAAGAGAATTAATGGAGGTAATGAATCAAATAGACTTAGCTGACATCTATAGAACATTCCACCAAAATAGGAAAGAATATACCTTCTTCTCTGCTGCTCACAGAACCTTTTCAAAAATTGACCACATACTCGGTAACAAAGCAAACTTCCACAGTTACAAAAAAATATTATTAACCACCTGTGTCTTAATGGATCACCATTGATTGAAGTTAGAATTCAACAACAATGCTACCACCAGAAAGTCTACAAACTCATGGAAACTGAACAGTCAACTACTGAACCACACCTGGGTCAAGGAAGAGATAAAGAAAGAAATTAAAGTCTTTCTTGAATTTAATGAAAATAAAGGCACAGGGGGCTGGAGAAATGGCTCAGTGGTTAAGAGCATTGCCTGCTCTTCCAAAGGTCCTGAGTTCAATTCCCAGCAACCACATGGTGGCTTACAACCATCTGTAATGAGGTCTGGTGCCCTCTTCTGGCCTTCAAGCATACAGACAGAATATTGTATACATAATAAATAAATAAATGTTAAAAAATTTTAAAAAAAAAGAAAATAAAGGCACAACATACTCAAACCTTTGGAACACTATGAAAGCAGTGCTAAGAGGAAAATTCATAGCACTAAGTGCCCACTTAAATAAAACGGAGAAAGCACTCATTGGAGACTTAACAGCACACCTGAAATCTCTAGAAAAAAAAGAAGCAGACTCACCTAGGAGGAGTAGAAGACTGGAAATAATCAAACTGAGGGCAGAAATCAACAAAATAGAAACACAAAAAACAATCCAAAGAATCACTGAAACAAAAAGCTGGTTCTTGGAGAAAATCAACAAGACTGACAAACCGCTAGCCAAATTAATCAAACAGCAGAGAGAGAACAAGCAAATTAATAAGATCAGAAATGAAAAGGGGGACATAACCACAGACACAGAGAAAATTTAGAGAATCATTAGATCTTACTACAATGGCCTGTATGCCACAATATTGAAAAATGTAACAGAAATGGACATTTTTTAGATAAGTACCATATACCAAAGTTAAACCAGGACCAGTTGAACAATCTAAATAGACCTGTTATTCGTGAAGAATTAGAAACTGTTATCAGAATCCTCCCTACCAAAAAAAGCCCAGGAACAGATGGTTTCAATGCAGAATTCTACCAGAACTTCCAAGAAGACCTAATACCTATACTCCTTAATGTATTTCATAATATAGAAACAGGACAGTCATTGCCAAATTCCTATTATGAAGCTACAGTTACCCTGATAACAAAACCACACAAAGGCTCAACCAAGAAAGAGAGTTACAGGCCAATCTTACTCATGAACATTGATGCAAAAATACTCAATGAAATACTGGCAAACTGAATCCAAGAACACATTAGAAAAATTATCCACTACGATCAAGTAGGCTTCATCCCAGACATGCAGGGCTGCTTCAACATATGAAAATTTATCAATGTAATCCATCATATAAATAAACTGAAGGAAAAAACATATGATCATTAGATGCTGAAAAAACATTTGGCAAAATTCAACACCCCTTTATGATAAAGGTCTTGGAGAGATTAGGGATACAAGGGTCATACCTAAATATAATAAAAGCTATTTACAGCAAGGCAACAGCTAACATGAAATTAATTGGAGAGAAACTCAAAGCCATCCCACTAAATTCAGGAAAACAACAAGGGTCTCTCCATATTTCTTTAATATGGTGCTTGAAGTTCTAGCAATAGCAATAAGACAACATAAGGGAATCAAGGGGATTCAAATTGGAAAGGAAGAAGTTAAACTTTCGTTATTTGCAGATGACATGATAGTCTACATAAGCGACCCCAAAAACTTCACCAAAGAACTCCTACAGCTGATAAAAAACCTTTAGTAACGTGGCAGGATACAAGATCAACTCCAAAAAATCAGTCGCCCTCCTATACACAAAGGATAAGGAAGCAGAGAGGGAAATCAGAGAAGCATCACCTTTCACAATAGCCACAAATAGCATAAGATATCTGGGAGTATCTCTAATCAAGGAAGTGAAGGATTTATTTGACAAGAACTTTAAGTCTTTGAAGAAGGAAATTGAAGAGGATACCAGAAAATGGAAGGATCTCCCCTGCTCGTGGATTGGGAGGATCAACATAGTAAAAATGGCAATTCTACCAAAAGCAATCTATAGATTCAATGCAATCCCCATCAAGGTCCCATCAAAATTCTTCACAGACCTTGAGAGGACAATAATCAACTTTATATGGAAAAACAAGAAACCCAGGATAGCCAAAACAATCTTATACAATAAAGGTACTTCTGGAGGCATTACCATCCCTGACTTCAAACTCTATTACAAAGCTACACTATTGAAAACAGCTTGGTATTGGCATAAAAACAGAGAAGTTGACCAATGGAATCGTATAGAAGACCCGGATCTTAAACCACAAACCTATGAACACCTGATTTTTGATAAAGGAGCCAAAAGGACACAATGGAAGAAAGAGGGCATCTTCAACAAATGGTGCTGGCATAACTGGATGTCAACCTGTAGAAGAATGAAAGTAGATCCATATCTATCACCATGCACAAAACTCAAGTCCAAATGGATTAAAGACCTCAATATTAATTTGAACACATTGAGCTTGATAGAGGAGAAAGTGGGAAGTACTCTACAACAAATGGGCACAGGGAACCGTTTCCTACGCATAACCCCAGCTGCACAGACTTTAAGGGCAACATTGAATAAATGGGACCTCCTGAAGCTGAGCAGCTTCTGTAAAGCAAAGGACATTGTCACTAAGACACAAAGGCAGCCTACTGACTTGGAAAAGATCTTCACCAACCCTGCAACTGACAAAGGTCTGATCTCTAAAATATATAAGGAATTCAAGAGACTAGACGGTAAAATGCCAATTAACCCAATTAAAAAATGGGGCGCTGAACTGAACAGAGAATTCTCAACAGAAGAAGTTCAAATGGCCAAAAGACACTTAAGGGCATGCTCAACCTCCCTAGCTATCAGGGAAATGCAAATCAAAACAACTTTGAGATATCATCTTACACCTGTCAGATTGGCTAAAATCCAAAACACCAATAATAACCTTTGCTGGAGAGGTTGTGGGGTAAGGGGTACACTCATCCATTGCTGGTGGGAATGCACACTTGTGCAACCACTTTGGAAAACAGTGTGGCGGTTCCTCAGGAAATTCGTGATCAACCTACCCCAGGACCCAGCAATTCCACTATTGGGAATCTACCCAAGAGATGCCCAATCATACTACAAAAGCATATGCTCATCTATGTTCATAGCAGCATTATTTGTAATAGCCAGATCCTGGAAACAACCTAGATGCCCTTCAGTGGAAGAATGGATGAAGAAACTGTGGAATATATACATGCTAGAATACTACTCAGCCGTAAAAAACAATGACATCTTGAATTTTGCAGGCAAATGGATGGAAATAGAAAACACTATTCTGAGTGAGGTAACTCAGACCCAAAAAGATGAACATGGGATGTACTCACTCATAATCTGTTTCTAGCCATAATTAAAGGACATCGAGCCTATAAATTTGGGATCCTTGAGAAGATAATAAGAAGGTGAACTCCGGCTGTTTGGGCTCTGGGGACCTGGAATTGAGTGCACCCAGGCCGGTGGGAGGTCCCCTCCTTCATTTGACTGCCCGGAGCAAGGTAGGCCTTTGTCTGAGAGCTGCTTGGCCTGCAAGGGGACCTGACAGTCTGCAGGAGGATCCATCATTCTTTGGGGTGAGTGAGGAGTGAGTGCCCGAACCGCGGCAGCTGCCCGGAGAGGGACCACCGACTCTCCACAACTCCCCCTGCCACCAGCACACTTCCTGCTCTTCCTGCAGGGGTTATTCTCCCCGGATACAGCCTCTCTCTCCCTGTCCCTTCCCAGCTTGCACCCAGAATCCTCCCCCCCCCCTGCCTCATCCTCCCGTCTTTGGGGCCACAAAATCCCACAGCTCAGCCTGTTTGGGCTCTGGGGACTTGGAATTGAGTGCACCCAGGCCGGTGGGAGGTCCCCTCCTTCATTTGACTGCCCGGAGCAAGGTAGGCCTTTGCCTGAGAGCTGCTTGGCCTGCAAGGGGACCTGACAGTCTGCAGGAGGATCCATCATTCTTTGGGGTGAGTGAGGAGTGAGTGCCCGAACCGCGGCAGCTGCCCGGAGAGGGACCACCGACTCTCCACAACTCCCCCTGCCACCAGCACACTTCCTGCTCTTCCTGCAGGGGTTATTCTCCCCGGATACTGCCTCTCTCTTCCTGTCCCTTCCCAGCTTGCACCCATAATCTTCCCCCCCCTCCTTCTGCCTCATCCTCCCGTCTTTGGGGCCACAAAATCCCACAGCTCAGCCTGTTTGGGCTCTGGGGACCTGGAATTGAGTGCACCCAGGCCGGTGGGAGGTCCCCTCCTTCATTTGACTGCCCGGAGCAAGGTAGGCCTTTGTCTGAGAGCTGCTTGGCCTGCAAGGGGACCTGACAGACTGCAGGAGGATCCATCATTCTTTGGGGTGAGTGAGGAGTGAGTGCCCGAACCGCGGCAGCTGCCCGGAGAGGGACCACCGACTCTCCACAACTCCCCCTGCCACCAGCACACTTCCTGCTCTTCCTGCAGGGGTTATTCTCCCCGGATACCGCCTCTCTCTCCCTGTCCCTTCCCAGCTTGCACCCAGAATCCTCCCCCTCTCCCCCAGCCTCATCCTCCCATCTTTGGGGCCACAAAATCCCACAGCTCAGCCTGTTTGGGCTCTGGGGACTTGGAATTGAGTGCACCCAGGCCGGTGGGAGGTCCCCTCCTTCATTTTACTGCCCGGAGCAAGGTAGGCCTTTGTCTGAGAGCTGCTTGGCCTGCAAGGGGACCTGACAGTCTGCAGGAGGATCCATCATTCTTTGGGGTGAGTGAGGAGTGAGTGCCCGAACCGCGGCAGCTGCCTGGAGAGGGACCACCGACTCTACACAACTCCCCCTGCCACCAGCACACTTCCTGCTCTTCCTGCAGGGGTTATTCTCCCCGGATACCGCCTCTCTCTCCCTGTCCCTTCCCAGCTTGCACCCAGAATCCTCCCCCCCTCCCCCTGCCTCATCCTCCCGTCTTTGGGGCCACAAAATCCCACAGCTCAGCCTGTTTGGGCTCTGGGGACCTGGAATTGAGTGCACCCAGGCCGGTGGGAGGTCCCCTCCTTCATTTGACTGCCCGGAGCAAGGTAGGCCTTTGTCTGAGAGCTGCTTGGCCTGCAAGGGGACCTGACAGTCTGCAGGAGGATCCATCATTCTTTGGGGACACCAAACACCTCCGCGCTCCTTTTGAAGGAAGAGATGGGCAGGCGCCAATGCAGGAGCTCCTCCAACAACATGAAAGGCAACATGACATCACCACAAGCCAGACATCCCGAAACAACAAGAATTGAACACCCTACCCCAGAAGATATAGAAGAAACCGACATTAAACAGTACTTTATGAAAATAATAGAGGACCTTAAACAGGAGGTAAAAAACTGCCATAAAGAAATGGAGATGACAAACAAAAAGGTAGACGAAATAAATAAATCTCTCAAAGATACCCAAGAAAAACAAGAAAAAGCAATCAAACAGGTAAGGGAAACAGTACAAGACCTGATAAATGAAATGGAGGTATTGAAGAAAACACAATCTGAGGGACAACTGGAAATGGAAACTCTGAGTAAACGAACAGAAACTTCAGAGACAAGTATTTCCAACCGAATACAAGAGATGGAAGAAAGAATCTCGGACTCTGAAGATACTATAGAGGAAATAAACTCACAGATTAAAGAACTAAACAAATCTAACAAATTCTTAACACAAAACATTCAGGAAATCTGGGAAACCATGAAAAGACCAAACCTAAGAATAATTGGGGTAGAAGAAGGAGAAGAATTACAACTCAAAGGCCCAGAAAACATATTCAACAAAATTATAGAAGAAAACTTCCCCAACCTAAAGAAGGATGTTCCTATGAAGGTACAAGAAGCCTACAGAACACCAAATAGACTGGATCAAAAGAAAGCATCCCCACGCCATATAATAATCAAAACACAAAACATACAGAATAAAGAACAGATATTAAGAGCTGCAAAGGAAAAAGGTCAAGTAACATATAAAGGGAAACCTATCAGAATTACACCTGATTTCTCAATGGAAACCATGAAAGCCAGAAGAGCTTGGATAGATGTGCTACAGACACTTAGGGAACATGGATGCAAGCCTAGACTATTATACCCAGCAAAGCTTGCATTCACCATCGATGGAGAAAACAAGATATTCCAGGACAAAAACAGATTTAAACAATACGCAGCCACAAATCCAGCCTTGCAGAAAGTAATAGAAGGAAAATCACAAACCAAGGAGTCCAACAACGCCGACAATAACTCAGGCATCTAGCGACCCTTCACCAGCACAACTAGAAGAAGGGAAACACACAAACTCTACTACTAAAAATGACTGAAGTTAACAACCACTGGTCATTAATATCACTTAATATCAATGGACTCAATTCACCTATAAAAAGGCACAGGCTAAGAGACTGGATACGAAAACAGAAGCCAACATTTTGCTGGTTACAAGAAACACACCTCAACCACAAAGACAGACATCTACTCAGAGTAAAGGGTTGGGAAAAGGTTTATCAAGCAAATGGCCCTAAGAAACAAGCGGATGTGGCCATACTAATTTCCAACAAAGTTGACTTCAAACTAAAATCAATCAGAAGAGATGGAAAGGGACACTTTATACTCATAACAGGAAAAATCCATCAGAATGAAGTCTCAATCCTGAATATCTATGCCCCTAATATAAAAGCTCCCACTTATGTAAAAGAAACACTTCTAGAACTCAAGGCAGCCATCAAACCACACACACTAATAGTTGGAGACAGGTCAATCAGACAGAAACCTAACAGAGAATTGAAAGACTTAATGGAGGTAATGAACCAAATGGACTTAATAGACATCTATAGAACATTCCACCCAAATAGGAAAGAATATACCTTCTTCTCTGCGGCTCATGGAACATTTTCGAAAATTGACCATATACTTGGTAACAAAGCAAACTTCCACAGTTACAAAAAAATATTAGTAACCACCTGTGTCTTATCGGATCACCATGGATTAAAATTAGAATTCAACAACAATGCTACCCCCAGAAAACCCACAAACTCATGGAAACTGAACAGTCAACTACTGACCCACACCTGGGTCAAGGAAGAAATAAAGAAAGAAATTAAAGTCTTTCTTGAATTTAATGAAAACAAAGACACAACATACTCAAACCTATGGGACACAATGAAAGCAGTGATAAGAGGAAAGTTCATAGCACTAAGTGCCCACTTAAAGAAAATGGAGAAAGCGCTCATTGGTGACTTAACAGCACACCTGAAAGCCCTGGAAAAAAAGAAGCAGACTCACCTAGGAGAAGTAGAAGACTGGAAATAATCAAATTGAGGGCAGAAATGAACAAAATAGAAACACAGAAAACAATCCAAAGAATCAATGAAACAAGAAGCTGGTTCTTGGAGAAAATCAACAAGATTGACAAACCCTTAGCCAAACTAATCAAACGGCAGAGGGAGAACACGCAAATTAACAAGATCAGAAATGAAAAGGGGGACATAACCACAGACACAGAGGAAATTCAGAAAATCATTATCTCTTACTACAAAAGCCTGTATGCCACAAAATTGGAAAATGTAAAAGAAATGGACAGTTTTTTAGATAAATACCATATACCAAAGTTAAACCAGGACCAGGTAAATGCTCTAAATCGTCCTGTTAGTCGCGAAGAATTAGAAACTGTTATCAGAAACCTCCCTACCAAAAAGAGCCCAGGACCAGATGGTTTCAATGCGGAATTCTACCAGAACTTCCAAGAAGACCTAATACCTATACTCCTTAAGGTATTTCATAATATAGAAACACAAGAGTCACTGCCAAATTCCTTCTATGAAGCTACAGTTACCCTGATACCTAAACCACACAAAGACTCAACCAAGAAAGAGAATTACAGGCCAATCTCACTCATGAACATTGACGCAAAAATTCTCAATAAAATACTGGCAAACCGAATCCAAGAACACATTAGAAAAATTATCCATTACGATCAAGTAGGCTTCATCCCAGAGATGCAGGGCTGGTTCAACATACGAAAATCTATTAATGTAATCCATCATATGAACAAACTGAAGGAAAAAAACATATGGTCATCTCATTAGATGCTGAAAAAGCATTTGACAAAATTCAGCACCCTTTTATGATAAAGGTCTTGGAGAGAGTAGGGATACAAGGGTCATTCCTAAATATAATAAAAGCTATTTACAGCAAGCCGACAGCTAAATCAAATTAAACGGAGAGAAACTCAAGGCTATCCCACTAAATTCAGGAACACGACAAGGCTGTCCACTCTCTCCTTATCTCTTCAATATAGTGCTTGAAGTTCTAGCAATAGCAATAAGACAACATAAGGGAATCAAGGGGATTCAATTTGGAAAGGAAGAAGTTAAACTTTCATTATTTGCAGATGATATGATAGTATACATAAGCGACCCCAAAAACTCCACCAAAGAACTCCTACAGCTGATAAACTCCTTCAGTAACGTGGCAGGATACAAGATCAACTCCAAAAAATCAGTCGCCCTCCTATACACAAAGGATAAGGAAGCAGAGAGGGAAATCAGAGAAGTATCACCTTTCACAATAGCCACAAATAGCATAAGATATCTGGGAGTATCGCTAACCAAGGAAGTGAAGGATTTATTTGACAAGAACTTTAAGTCTTTGAAGAAAGAAATTGAAGAGGATACCAGAAAATGGAAGGATCTCCCCTGCTCGTGGATTGGGAGGATCAACATAGTAAAAATGGCAATTCTACCAAAAGCAATCTATAGATTCAATGCAATCCCAATCAAGGTCCCATTAAAATTCTTCACAGAGATTGAGAGGACAATAATCAACTTTATATGGAAAAACAAGAAACCCAGGATAGCCAAAAAAATCTTATACAATAAAGGTTCTTCTGGAGGCATTACCATCCCTGACTTCAAACCCTATTACAAAGCTACAGTATTGAAAACGGCTTGGTATTGGCATAAAAACAGAGAAGTTGACCAATGGAATCGTATAGAAGACCCGGATCTTAAACCACAAACCTATGAACACCTGATTTTTGATAAAGGAGCCAAAAGTACACAATGGAAGAAAGAGGGCATCTTCAACAAATGGTGCTGGCATAACTGGATGTCAACCGGTAGAAGAATGAAAGTAGATCCATATCTATCACCATGCACAAAACTCAAGTCCAAATGGATTAAAGACCTCAATATTAATTTGAACACATTGAGCTTGATAGAGGAGAAAGTGGGAAGTACTCTACAACAAATGGGCACAGGGAACCGTTTCCTACGCATAACCTCAGCTGCACAGACTTTAAGGGCAACATTGAATAAATGGGACCTCCTGAAGTTGAGCAGCTTCTGTAAAGCAAAGGACATTGTCACTAAGACACAAAGGCAGCCTACTGACTTGGAAAAGATCTTCACCAACCCTGCAACTGACAAAGGTCTGATCTCTAAAATATATAAGGAATTCAAGAGACTAGACGGTAAAATGCCAATTAACCCAATTAAAAAATGGGGCGCTGAACTGAACAGAGAATTCTCAACAGAAGAAGTTCGAATGGCCAAAAGACACTTAAGGTCATGCTCAACCTCCCTAGCTATCAGGGAAATGCAAATCAAAACAACTTTGAGATATCATCTTACACCTGTCAGATTGGCTAAAATCAAAAACACCAATAATAACCTTTGCTGGAGAGGTTGTGGGGTAAGGGGCACACTCATCCATTGCTTGTGGGAATGCAAATTTGTGCAACCACTTTGGAAAGCAGTGTGGCGGTTTCTCAGGAAATTCGGGATCAACCTACCCCAGGACCCAGCAATTCCACTATTGGGAATCTACCCAAGAGATGCCCAATCATACTACAAAAGCATATGCTCATCTATGTTCATAGCAGCATTATTTGTAATAGCCAGATCCTGGAGACAGCCTAGATGCCCTTCAGTGGAAGAATGGATGAAGAAACTGTGGAATATATACATGCTAGAATACTACTCAGCGGTAAAAAACAATGACATTTTGAATTTTGCAGGCAAATGGATGGAAATAGAAAACACTATTCTGAGTGAGGTAACCCAGAACCATAAAGATGAACATGGGATGTACTCACTCATATTCGGTTTCTAGCCATAATTAAAGGACATCGAGCCTATAAATTTGGGATCCTTGAGAAGATAATAAGAAGGTGAACTCCCAAAAAAGATATAGTAATCCTCCTGGATATTGGAAGTAGACACGATCGCCAGGCAAAATTGGGAACTTGAGGGTTGGGCAAGACTGGGCCAAGGGAAGATGGGGAGAGAAAAGTGTGAAGGGGGGAGCGGGGGGAGCTCGGAGGAATGGGGTGCTTGGGATATAGGAAGGGTGGATATGAGAGCAGGGAAGCATATATCTTAATTTAAGGAGCTACCTGAGGGTTGTCAAGAGACATGACCCTAGAGGGGTTCCCAGGTTTCCAGGGAGACGCCCCCAGTTAGTTCCTTGGGCAGCTGAGGAGAGGGAGCCTGAAAAGGCCAGTTCCTATAGCCATACTGATGAATTTCTTGCATATCACCATAGAACCTCCACCTGACGATAGATGAAGAAAATGACAGAGCCCCACCTTGGAGCACCGGACTGAGCTCCCAAGGTCCTGATGAGGAGCAGAAGGAGAGAGAACATGAGAAAGAAAGTCAGGACCATGAGGGAACCTCCAGCTGGCGACAGATGGGGAAGGTGACTGAGCCCCACATTGGAGCACTGGACTGAGCTCCCAAGGTCCCGATGAGGAGCAGAAGGAGCGAGAACATGAGGGAGAAAGTCAGGAACAAGAGGGGTGCGTTCACTCATGGAAACGGTGGGACAGAACTAATGGGAGATCACCAACTCCAGTTGGAATGGGACTGATGGATCATGCGACCAAACCCGTCTCTCTGAGTGTGGCCAACAGAGGGGGCTGACAGAAGCAAAGGACAATCGCTCTGGGCTCTGATTGTTCTTCATGGACGGGCTCTGTGGGAGCCTTCTCAGCTTGGTCGATCACCTTCCTGGACCTGGGGGGAGTTGGGAGGACCTTGGTCTTAGCATAGAGTGGGGAACCCTGATGGCTCCTTGGCCTTGAGAGGGAGGGAGGGGAGGTATGGGTGGAGGGGAGGGGAGGGAAGGGGGAGAAGGAGGGGAGGGAAGGGGGAGAAGGAGGGGAGGGAGGGGGGAGGAGGAGGGAAGGAGATAGAAATTTTTAAATATAAAAAAAATAAACCATGAGAGAAAAAAAAAAAAAGAAGGTGAACTCCCAAAAAAGATATAGTAATCCTCCTGGATATTGGAAGTAGACACGATCGCCAGGCAAAATTGGGAACTTGAGGGTTGAGCGAGACGCGGCCAAGGGAAGATGGGGAGAGAAAAGTGTGAATGGGAGAATGGGGGGAGCTCGGAGGAATGGGATGCTTGGGATACAGGAAGGGTGGATATGGGAGCAGGGAAACATATATCTTAATTTAAGGAGCCACCTGAGGGTTGTCAAGAGACTTGACCCTAGAGGGGTTCCCAGGTTTCCAGGGAGACGCCCCCAGTTAGTTCCTTGGGCAGCTGAGGAGAGGGAGCCTGAAAAGGCCAGTTCCTATAGCCATACTGATGAATTTCTTGCATATCACCATAGAACCTCCACCTGACGATAGATGAAGAAAATGACAGAGCCCCACATTGGAGCACCGGACTGAGCTCCCAAGGTCCTGATGAGGAGCAGAAGGAGAGAGAACATGAGGGAGAAAGTCAGGAACGTGAGGGGTGCATTCACTCATGGAGATGGTGGGACAGAACTAATGGGAGATCACCAACTCCAGTTGGAATGGGACTGATGGATCATGCGACCAAACCCGTCTCTCTGAATATGGCCAACAGCGGGGGCTGACTGAGAAGCAAAGGACAATGGCTCTGGGCTCTGATTCTTCTGCATGGACGGGCTCTGTGGGAGCCTTCTCAGCTTGGTCGATCACCTTCCTGGACCTGAGGGGAGTTGGGAGGTCCTTGGTCTTAGCATAGAGTAGGGAACCCTGATGGCTCCTTGGCCTTGAGAGGGAGGGAGGGGAGGTATGGGTGGAGGGGAGGGGAGGGAAGGGGGAGAAGGAGAGGAGAAAAGGGGGAGGAGGAGAGGAGGGAGGGGGGAGGAGGAGCGGAGGAGATGGAAATTTTTAAATATAAAATAAACCATGAGAGAAAAAAATCTGCACCGAGTTTTTTGATAGTCTCTAGATCCTGTGAGGAATATTGAAAATGCTCCTCTGACTCTGGGGAAGCTGTGTCTCCCCCAGAGACAATATTCTCAGGTCCAGTGCAGCCTGCTAAGTGACCTCATCTCAGGCTTCTCCATCCTGAAGATCTACCCACGTTTATTCTACCAAACATCTTTATCTTCCCCCATAACCCAAGGTGGATACCTTATTAATATTCTCTTTCCAGGGGATTGTTGGGGCAGCTGGCCCAATCCCTGCGTTCAGGGGCGTGGCTGCCCCAGGGGAGTAGGATACCCTTAGATAGGATCTGGGTGCTGGAAGGACGCCCGTTTGCTATCCCCCGCGCTACCTTCTGCTCCGCTGGACCCTTGGTTCTGTAAGTTCCCTTATTTCCCCTTTTATTAAAACTGATTTATTATAAAAGGACTATTTGGTTATTTCCAAACCCCTCTGACCGCCGGTACACGCTGGTACCCGGCAGTACATTTGGTGCCTTCCACGTGGGGCAGAACCCTGGGGGCAGATTTCTGCTCATAATTCACAGGCGGGCTAAACCGGCTTAATTCTAATTCAGCTGATTGAGCCGGAGTACGCACTTTTTTTTTATTTCCACGTCTCCATACGGAGACAGCCTGCGGCCGAATGACACAGTATCCTTTGCTGTGCCAGGCCTGCTGCATTGCTCTGCCCAGGAGCTGTTTGCCCGAGTGAGCCCAGGGCACCTTGTGGGCCGCTCCGCACCGCGGGACCAGACAAAACCGCGGCTCGCTCCAGCCCCATGGCTTGCGTCCCCTTAGCCACCAACGTGCTCAGCCCCGTCCAGCCGCCACCGGCCATCGGGAGTCCCGTGCGCGCATTCCTCGTTCCCCCTCCCCCCACCCCAGGGTGCCAGGTCGCCCGCCAAATTGTTTATGAAGCTCTTACAGAGATTCAACGTTGATATTAAGCTAGCGGATCGCTGCCCGCTCGCCCGCTAGCTGTTTGTGCAGCTTTTGCAGAGATTCAACGTTGATTTTAAGCTAGCTGAACATCGCCACCGTTTCCCCATCTACTGTGCTCAGCCGGAACGCCATCTTTGGTTTCCGAAAAAAACGTGAACCTAGGTGCACTGCGCCATCTAGTGGCATACAACAGTAATTACAGGTAATTTTTCATTTGATTGAAATTAAGCATTCAGATTGAAAATGTCTGATAATATCACTATTAAAGGATTCTATAATTTGTTTAATTACACGATGACTGAATTTTTGAGCGATACAGATGTGGTTTCCTTTGGCTGGATATTTACAGGGCTTGGTAAATTCTTTATTTTTATTTTTTTCATTACAACGTGGTTGGAAGATAGAAAAGTGATAGAGTCCCTACAGGCAGGAGTTAAAAAACTAAACAAGGACATAACTGGTTGGGAAAACATCAATAAACAGCTTGAAAAGATGGTTGCAGCTCTCGAGGAAAGGAATAGTAGAGTTTCCTCTGAGATGGCTTTGTTAATTGAGAAAAATATGCAAGAGTTTTGTAAACGGTTTGAAACTTTCGAGGAGAAGTTTGAATCTCATGAGGAAAGGAATAACAGATCTCTCTCTGAGATGGCTTTATCGCTTGAGAGGAAAATGCAAGATATGGAGGCAGGAACAGCTGATTTGAATCATAAGTTGCAATCCCTGTCGGTAGGAACTGAAACACTATCTGAGAATTTGAATCATAAGTTGCAATCCCTGTCGGTAGGAACTGAAACATTATCTGAGAAGATTCGAACCGTTGAATGTATTAACAAGACTTTATCAAAGGGCTATGAAAGATTATTGGACAGAATTTCAATACAAGATGGCACCATTCATGCCATAAAAATTCTGTCCAAGGATGAGACGTTATCGGTGTTGGACAAACTTCATACCTTTGAATCCTCTATGAAAGCCTTGGAACATAATACTGGGCAAGAGATTGAGGCATTGCAGAAGGCAATGGTAAATAGATTTGAAAAGATCGAGGAAATTATGGACTCTCATGAACAGGAGCAAATAGTACAGAAGAAAGTCCCAACCCCATCCATAAATAGAACTCTCCGGGATAGCTTTAACAGAACTCTACCTATTTTCCCAGTGATAACTACAGAAAAGGTGACTGGTTCTAAATACCCTAAGGTCACCAAGGAATATACATGGGAACCCATCCGTATGAATGATCTGAAAGAAATTAAACAAGCTGTTATGAATTTTGGGATGCATAGCTCCTTTGTTAAGGAGATGCTAAAGTCTTGGTCCATAACAATTAATCCTACCCCAAGGGACTGGTTGGATCTAGACCCAGCAGTTTTAGAGAACGGCCCTCAATTGAGCTGGAAGTGTATGTTCAGACAAGAGGCTAGGCTTTTAGAACAGCAGGAAAGATCAAAGGGAGTTGACATCACCCTAGATAAAATTATGGGTGAAGGACTTTATTCTGATCCTCTAGAACAAGCTAATTATGATGAACACACTTTATCCATATGTACTACCGCAGCCTTGAAGGCTTGGGACACGGTTCAAGACCCAAGACAGAGAACGGAATCATATATCAGAGTTAAACAGGCTCCAAGAGAACCATTTGTTGACTTTTTACATAGACTAACTAAAGCTGTACAAATAGGGATATCTGACCCAGAAGCAAGGCAGGTAATAATTGAGTCCTTGGCTTATGAGAATGCCAATGTAGAGTGCAAAAGGGTTTTGACACCTCTAAAGATCAGATCAGCACCCCTGGAGGAATGGGTCTTACATACAAGGAATATTGAATCGACTGAGTTTCACACCGATACATGGGTAGAAGAAGCCATTGCCAACGGTAAAAGGAGACATCAAAATACCAAATGTTTTAATTGAGGCAGAATTGGACATATGAAACGGAATTGCAGACAAAGGATTTACAGAAATAATAATAATAATAATGCCTTTTCCAGGAATAACGGGAATAGGAGGCCTCAGCCTTCAGGGTTATGTAGGAGATGTGGAAAAGGTAGACATTGGGACAGTGAATGCAGATCATCAAGAGATAGGCAAGGAAATCCACTGCAGGCGGGAAACGCCATGGGGGGGCCTCTCGCAGGCCCCCATGGCGAATGTGGTCCAGTCATTTCCCGTTACAACGGAGAACACGCCTTGTCAGGACAATTAGAAATCCCCATGTCTGCTGTTGGAAGCAAAAATAGCCCAAAAGATGAATTACGTGTATTTTGGCAAACTTCTATAAGTGATCAAAGACCGAAGTTAAGAGTGTGTGTAAATGGCATTTTCATTACTGGCCTGCTGGACACAGGAGCAGATGTTAGTATCATTACTCCAGAATCTTGGCATCCGTATTGGCCACTACAGGATGTAAATGTTCGACTCTTGGGAATTGGGACCCTATCTCAATTAAGACAAAGCACGAGATGGGTTAAGTGCATAGGACCAGAAGGACAAATAGGAAAATTAAGGCCATATGTAGCTAATATTGCAGTAAATTTATGGGGTCGTGACCTATTGCAGCAACGGAATACTCATATTAACATCCCTGCTACCTCTAGAGCATATATTTCTGAGGAAAACATCAAAAGGTATTACAGATGGCAAAAACCAGCCATTCGGGCTGTACAAGAACACAAACCAATGGATGCCCCTCCAGAATCACCAACGGCCCTACCTCTAAAATGGTTGACTGAGAAACCGATATGGACAAAACAATGGCCTTTATCTGAGGAAAAGTTGCAAGCTTTAGAACAGCTAGTACAAGAGCAATTGGATGCTCAACATATAGAAGAATCTACCAGCCCTTGGAATTCTCCTGTATTTGTGGTTAAGAAAAAATCTGGTAAATGGAGAATGGTGACGGATCTCAGAGCTATTAACAGGATTATTCAACCTATGGGCTCTCTGCAATCTGGACTTCCTCTGCCTTCTTTATTACCAAAAGGATGGCCTCTCATAGTTATTGATTTGAAGGACTGTTTCTTCACCATACCTTTACAAGAAAAAGATAGAGAAAAGTTTGCCTTCACAGTGCCTACTTATAATAACTCTCAACCTACCAAGAGATACCAGTGGACCATCCTCCCACAGGGCATGTTGAACTCTCCCACCCTGTGCCAATACTTTGTGAATCAACCATTACAAATAATACGCAAGATGTTTCCCAAATCCATTATCTACCATTATGTAGATGACATTTTATTGTCTGATTCAAACGTGGATACCTTAGAGAGACTGTTTGAAGAGGTGAAAATAGTTCTACCTAAATGGGGATTACAGATTGCTCCCGAAAAAATTCAGAGAGGAGATTCTGTTGATTATCTAGGTTATAGAATAGGCTTGCAAAAAATTAAGACACAAAAGGCACAAATTAGGAGGGATCAACTGCAAACTCTTAATGACTTTCAAAGGTTGTTGGGAGACATTTCTAGCCTTCGACCGGCTGTTGGAATAACACCTGATATGATAATTCACTTAATCAAAACCTTAGATGGGGAAAGAGACCTAAACAGTCCCAGAGAATTAACAGCTGAAGCAGAAAAAGAACTGACAATGGTTGAAGAAAGATTGCAGGAAGCACATATGGATAGGGTGAATCCAGAACTCAGTTGTATTCTTGTCATATTGCCTTCAAAAATTTCTCCTACAGGAATTTTAATGCAAAGAGATGATATTATCTTAGAGTGGATCTTTCTACCTCATAAGCCAAGTAAGAAATTAAAAACCTATGTGGAAAAGGTTTCTGAACTAATCATAAAAGGCAAATTGAGACTTCGTCAACTAGCAGGCATAGACCCAGCAGAAATCATAGTGCCTTTCACCGCTGATGAGATACGAAAATTGTGGGAAGATAATGAACCATGGCAAAGAGCTTGTGCTAACTTTTTAGGAGAAATTAATAACAACTATCCAAAAAGCAAAAGGCTTAACTTTATAAAGAGAACTTCTTGGATTCTTCCTCGAATTGTCCGTGATGCTCCAATAACTGGAGCCCACACGTTTTATACTGATGCTAATAAATAGGGAAGGGAGGCTACAAATCAGAAGACTTGAGTCAGGTGGAACAAAGTCCTTATGATTCTGTCCAAAAGGCAGAGTTATTTGCCATTCTTATGGTGCTAAGGGATTTTAAGGAACCTCTTAACATTATTACTGACTCACAATATGCAGAAAGAGTTATCTTACATATTGAAACTGCTGAATTAATACCTGATGATACTGAACTAACCTCATTGTTTATCCAGGTACAAGAAATGATCAGGAACAGACTTTGCCCTATGTATATAACACACATCCAATCCCATACGGGTCTGACAGGTCCTTTAGCACGAGGTAATGCAGATATTGATCAGTTATTGATTGGTAGTGTGCTGCAGGCTTCCGAATTTCATGAAAAGCATCATGTCAATAGCAAAGGCTTGAAGAAAGAGTTTTCTATTACATGACAACAAGCTAAGGAGATTGTAAAGAAATGCCCTACTTGCTCTTTCTATAACCAAGCACCACTGCCGGCAGGGACTAACCCAAAGGGCACTAAAAGGAATGAAATCTGGCAGATGGATGTGTTCCATTTTGCAGAATTTGGAAAATTAAAATATGTACACCATACCATTGACACTTATTCAGGATTCCAATGGGCAACTGCTTTAAGCTCAGAAAAGGCCGATTCAGTAATCACTCACTTATTAGAAGTTATGGCCATCATGGGTATACCTGCACAAATAAAGACGGATAATGGTCCAGCTTATGTCTCTAGGAAAATGAAATGGTTTTTTGCTTATTACAACATTAAGCATGTTACAGGTATACCCTACAATCCTACAGGTCAAGCAATCATTGAAAGATCAAATAGGACTATAAAGGATATGTTGAACAAGCAAAAGGGGGTGGAAAATACCCCCAGAAATAGATTACATAATGCTTTACTAACCTTGAATTTTCTCAACGCTAATGAGAAGGGGACAACGGCTGCAGAAAGACATTGGATAATGGAAAAATCTGTTGAATTAAATCAACCAGTTTATTTCAAGGATGTGCTAACCTCACAATGGAAGCCAGGGGATGTGCTGTGTTGGGGAAGGGGTTTTGCTCTTGTCTCCACAGGAGAAGAAAAATCGTGGATACCATCAAAGTTAATAAAGGTTCGGTTTGAAGAGGAGAAGCCCCTTGGAAAAGAAAAATAACAATTCATGCACAAGGATGGTGAACATACTGATGGTAAGAAACCTATAGTACGGGGGCAGGGTTCTTTTCTTATCTCCACAGGAAGACGCTTACCTTCGAAGGATCTGAGGGACCCTGGTTACCTTGAATACTGATGGATGGAAACCAATTGCAACCCATCAAGGATCGGCATTAACATTGGGTAAGCTCCGTGAGTATAAAAAACAATTTTTTGAATGTGTGTCAATATGCATTTCTTCATAGATATTCAGAGCTGGTTTCTTGGAGTTGGACTCTGGCCCAGTCCCTCTCCAATTCCAAGCTTGTTTATAAGAGATTTCTCAGGGTTTCTGTCTCAGGTTAGGAGTCATGTTATGAGACAGAATACTGATAACAATAATGTTGATAATGGTACCAATATATTCGCCTTCTTTGCCTTCCTTCATATCTATGGTTGTCTTTAATGCACCTTTCATTGAAGATATGCATGTATACGTCTGTATGAGTCTTTGTAGATAATGCTTATCCTTCTCGCAACAAACGACACAATTTTTCTTCAGTAACCTTTTCCGTTTCCAGGATGAAGACAGGGCCCTGCAACATCAACTCCAACTGGTTATTATGACGTCATGTTTTTGTAGCGCTAATATTTAGCCTGTTTTTTGGTACCAACTGCACAGAACACTTTTGAATAGTGCACATTTTGACAACATTCTTGCCTGATTTCCTCAAAATATTCAAAGGCTGGACACATTTTTCCTAGATGAAATGTTACCCTGGGTACTCTACCATCATTTGCTTTCACAGAAACCCCTGAGAAGAAAAGTCGCCCCTATGTCAGCTGGAAGCAATCTTAGATGATGACGCCCCCCCTCCCAACAAAGTTTACCCTCAGGTTTAGGGACACTAATTGGTGGCTGGTATAGGGTTGTTGGGTTGTGGAAGGCTTTATATGGACTCAGGGATATAAATTATGTGTGTATATATATATTATCAAAAAAAGGGGGGAGGGATTAACTGGTGATCTGAAGGAATAATTGATTTTTGTGAGTTATTGTTTTTTGAAAAACTATATGAGTGTTGATTCTTGTATATTGATATATTGAACATTGTAGGAGAGTATGATACTACCTCTGTTTGAAACAATTGTTATATTGACATTGTTTACTATATTGCAATGTACATCTCTACCTCTGATATTATTTATGTAATGACATTGTTTACTATATTGCAATGTACATTTCTACCTCAGATATTATTTATGTAATGACCCTGTTTACATTTGGAAATCATTGTCTTCATTTATTGCACAGTTGTCTATTCTATTAGTCATACAGTTACATAAGTGTTGAGAATTATATATTATATGTTGGTCATATTTATATTTAGGATAATCAGGTTTTTTAGACACATAGAGGTTGTATTTAGTATAGATAGTATAATCTTCGACCTCTTTGAAGAGCTGTAGAACATGGCCTTTAATCTAACCTAGAGTTTTGTAATTATGAGACACAATCACTCCTGGCAACAATGCTCTACTCCTGAGAGAACGTTGAGCACCAAAGACACTCCACTGGGAGTTTGTCTTCTACTTGGCAGAACTGGCCTTGGGGCAAAGAAAAGCCCATACCTCCATTACTGACTAAACTACGAAATATCCATAAGTGGATAAAACAGAATTGTCTTATCTTGCCAAGACAGGATAGGATAGTTCTACTAAAGGTTCCTTGCCGTTGTATAATGGTATGTCAGGTTTTTTCAGGCCTCAGCCAAAGTTGGTTGCCTCAACATTTCTATCAAGATTTCGTGTGTTTGCCCAGGTAGTCAATTGTCTCTGTCTTCTGTTGCACATTTTGGAAGTTTCTTGTTTGTGCTTCCTGGTTGCTTTGGTAATATTACTTTCCTTCTCAGATCTTTGATGGGGTTGAAGATTAGATAATGGTAGCTACCTTCTACATTATTTAGACTTCCCAAAGTAGAGTGATTAGTAAAATTTTTTTCTTTGTTATATGTTCCTCGCCTGATATTGTTTACTTCTTGTAATTTTATATGATCTATTCCCATTGTATATAGTTGTATTTGGTTCCTGAATCTGCCTTATTTAGACAAAAGGGGAAGATGTTGGGGCAGCTGGCCCAATCCTTGCATTCAGGGGTGTGGCTGCCCCAGGGGAGTAGGATACCCTTAAATAGGATCGGGGCACTGGCAGGACGCCTGTTTGCTATCCCCCGCGCTACCTTCTGCTCCGCTGGACCCTTGGTTCTGTAAGTTCCCTTATTTCCCCTTTTATTAAAACTGATTTATTATAAAAGGACTATTTTGGTTATTTCCAAACCCCTCCGACCGCCGGTACACACCGGTACCCGCCGGTACAGGGGATGCCAGGCTCAGGAGAACATCTGCAACTTAGTCATCAGCTTCAGCAAACACCTCTCCCCAGGCAATCTACATTTTTAACAAAAGAGAAAGGAGTAGCACATCCTGGCTATTGTTGAGGCAGTGACAGCCTGTCTGCAGGTCTACATGACCACATCAGGTGAGACCCATGGCTTCAGAGCCTAGCTGCCACACCATATAGAAATATGGGCCTACAATCCATTTTCTCTTATTAAATTTAATAACCCCTGTGTTTTTGTAACAGGACAGATGGGTTGTGCCTGGCTTGGGTAAAGTCTTTTTTTCTATTACCCAAATTTTTTCATTTTTGTAAATGACATTTGGGAGTTTTCCTGTCTTAGGCATCTGGGGAGGAGAAGCTTTAAACCTGTCATTGACTGCCGACCTCTGTAAAGAAAAGAGTTTAGTGGAGAGAAATATACTTTTCAGTCCCTGTGTATCATAGTCATACCTTTTGTCAAGATATATTATAATGTTTTATGAATAATTATGTTCTCAAAGGCTATAGTCTCCTATTTTAAAGGAGAGTAGAATCGCCTGAGTTGAACATGTTTCTGTCATTGGTTTAGAGCATCATTTAGATCTAACATTTTTAGCATACATATCAACTCTCAACCTTTGTCATCATAATCACTCTTTTAGCAATTGCCAATAGCATCAAGTCATAATTATATTTTTTATATTGTCGGTCAATACCGAATATCCAGTTTTTTGTATCATAATTTTATATTTAGCTAGTCAGTACCAGTTCTCCAATTATCCTAATTTTATATTTAGTTGGTGAGTACCAACTCTTTAATTATTTATAATTTTATATTTAGTTGGTCAGTACCAACTCTCCAATTATTTATAATTTTATATTATTTATAATTTTATATTTTTTATAATTTTATATTTTTTGTTCATTACCGATATATTTAGCATCATTAGTCAGTATCTTTTTTAATCACCTTATATGCAGTTGTAAATATCAGGTCATTATAATTAAGAGTATAATACCATTTGCTGTTATCAAATCCCATTTTTAGTCTCTGTGTAGCTGTAAAACCCTTAATCTGCCCCCTTGTTAAGTGAAGAGGGGTTTTAGTCATTCTTTATTTTGAGTCTTTTTTCCCTGAGGGGAAAACTTAGGTCTTAGTTTTTAGGTTTAATATTTTATTCAAAATGAGTTCTGTGTCCCATAAACCAAGAATACTCAAATGGTTAGTTTGTATCTTAGTTCTAAAGCAACAGGTTTCAAACCACAGCCAGCTGCAGACACTGCAGTCAGCTCATCTCAGCAGGATCTCTTTGTTTGAAGTCTATGGAGGCTAATGTTACCCTACAGCGATGTGAGCTGGCAGCTGCAGGTCAAGATCAGGCTCCTCTCTGTGTGGGCTGGGAAAATTGGATTACTGGTTCCTCCTGGAGCTCTTCTTATTTTGATTTTTTGCTGGGCAGTTGTCAGCTAAGCTGTCCTCAGGTTGGTTGTCCTTCTGCTGAATGCACCGAATCAGTCACTCTGGAAGCCATCTAGCTTGATTTTTTTTACCCTGTGAGAAAACACAAACATGCTCTCAACCCCATATTAGGATGGGATCGGGTCCTTTCCATATTCCAGTGTAAGGGTCCTTCCACCTTGCTTTAGCAAATGTGGTTTTTGTACCATTATGTCACAATCTGTCCGCAGCTGATCGCTCATGGACATCTGTATTTAGAAAGTTTAGCATAAACAATGTATGATATAAAGCATTGTGTGGTGTTTGAGGATACACCTCCCTTGTCTTTATTTTTTGGAGTTGTATTTTTAAGGAGCAATGTGTACTCTCCACAATTTCTTGTCCTTGAGGATTATATGGAATACTAGTCTTATGAACAATATTTCACTGAGATCAAAATTTTTGAAAAGTTTTGTTAATATATCTGGACCCATTGTCTGTCTTTATTACCTTTGGGGTTCTCATGCATGAAAAGCATTTTAAACAATGAGTTATTACATGCTTAGCAGCTTCCCCAGTTTGTGCTGTGGCCATCATGAATCCTGAATACATATCAATTGTCACATGTACATATCTTAATTTTTCAAACTCAGTAATTTGAGTTATATCTATTTGCCATATATGGTTAGTTTTATTCTTAAAGACTTTGTAGCTGGGCATCTGCGTGTAGCTGTGCAGAGACTCGCGGAACACATGCGACCAGAGCGGCGGGTGAACAGGCGGTGCAGCGGTGGGTTAATGGCACAGACACAGAAAATAGACATAAAGCTTTATTAAAGGAGAGAGGGAGAGAGGGGGAGAGGGAGAGAGAGAGAAAAAAAGAGAGAGGGGGCGCGTGTGCACACGCAAAAGGGGGACAGTGAGAAGAGAGAGAGGGAAGAGAAAAAGATTCAGGATGACTCCAAGAGACCAGAGGTCGCTGGGAGTGGGCGTGGAAAGGGGCGGGGACCAAAAGAATAACATACCCGGGTATTTCTTGCAATAAAAAGCAAAAATTAGACATCACAGTTTGAAGGAATTGGGGCGGCGAATTCTCAAGACTGCTTCTGGCTGATTGTGGGCGTCGTCTTTGTGGGGGGGACCCGAGAGAATGCTGGGTGCTAGTCACATCCTAGCATAGCTGGTCTCTTTGCTTCTGACCGGTGTCTGTGGCATGGAAATGTCTGGTGTCTCTAAGGTATTGGCAGAACAAAGAACAAAGTTTTGTGAAAGAGATAAATTTGTTTTGAAATTTGTTTGGTAAGGTGACCTGGTAAAACCTCAACCTGGTAAAACCTCTCAGCTGTCAAACTGTCAGAGATCTTTGAGAAGGATAAGATTTTACTTGAGTTACCGATTAAAAATGACAGAGAACTTACTTGGTTGGCACCCAGAGCTACTCTTTTTGGGTCCTCCATGGTCGCTGAAGGTTGTGTTTGACCTTTGTTATTTAGCGCAGTCCTGCCAGGTTCCAGAAGACTCTGTGGGCTAAGAAATCTGTAGGAAGACAGGCCTACCTTGACCTGAGAAGCTAGGCTTGTCGATTCCAGTGATTCTGTCCACGTCTGGAGGTCTTTGGATGAAAGGCAGTTTTGCCTAATGGTCAGCACTCGGCAGTCGAAGCAAACTGCAGGACATTGTTCTAAGCGTGTCTGTCTTCTTTGGAGGGAATAGAGAGCTGCTGCTAGGAGCCAACCTGTCTCTTTTTGTTATGAAAAGTTTTTAATAATTAAATATTTAAATATCACATTCCTAAGATCTCTGAACAGTTGAGGGCTGGATTAAATATAGCTGTAGTATATTGGCTCTTAACAGGTAAGATCCAGACTTGTAAAAAGGCAGAGAAAACTGCTGGCAATGGAAGATTAATGTCAGAATTGACAATGGGAGAGAACAGCTTAAGGCATTTTTGTAAGAGACTTAAAAGTACATACCAGTTTAAAATATGAGACTTAGGATTTTGTAATCTGAAATGAGATGTAATGAATAATTATTATACATAGAGTGAACAGGAATTGAGCAACGTGCATGACTCTGATGAGCCCTATCAGAGACATACCATTTGCACAAAACACATGTAGCAGAGTTAACAGGAGAATTTAAGGAAGACCTGGTGAAGAGGCAGGGTGAAATTGGGAGAGCTTGGTCACCTGACCTGGCTCTCAGCCAAGATGGCAGCAGCCACGTGTTGCGGGGGGAAAAAAGTTACAATTTTTCAGCCGTAAGGACTTTAAGTTTAATGAGAGGGACCTAAAGGCACGATCTGCTCTGTTGCTGAGCCACCATGACATAACAGAAGCCACAGAGGGGAGGGGCAAAAGGCTGAAACCGGAAAAAAAAGCTACACCACGCCACGACTGGAATTAAAAAGCCAGCTGGAAGTTTAAAAGCCGGAGAGCTGGTTGCTATCCAGAGCCAAAATCGTGAAAACCCGTGAAAAGCACCCAGGGCCTATATCAGAACGTCTTCTGAAAGAAATACAGGCAGGATGCAGAGCCGTGCGAACACCCGGGTCCTGTGACCTGAGTGCTATGACCTAGCTGGATTCTGGTGACCCAGAACCCAGAGAGGCCAGAGGGAGCCACTCCGAGCGGCAGTTAACCGTTGAGAGAAGAAAAAAGTAAAGAGGTGGAAAAACAGATAAACCGAGGACCTGGTCCTCAGTCGAATGCACCGCATGGAAAGTGTGCAGTGCTAATGCGCGGGTAGATTGGTCCCCGGGACCAGTCCAATCCACAGGACCCTGGCAAAGGGAGCAACCGTGGTGGTGGGGGGGGACTCACCAAGTGAGCCGGGAAGCCGGTGGCGAGAGTGGAAAAGCAACCTGGTTCCCAGGTTTCGGCACCAATTTTATTCTTAAAGACTTTGTAGCTGGGCATCTGCGTGTAGCTGTGCAGAGACTCGCGGAACACGTACGACCAGAGCGGTGGGTGAACAGGCGGTGCAGCGGCGGGTTAACGGCACAGACACAGAAAATAGACATAAAGCTTTATTAAAGGAGAGAGGGAGAGAGGGGGAGAGGGAGAGAGAGAGAGAGAGAGAGAGAGAGAGAGAGAGAGGGCGCGTGTGCACATGCAAAAGGGGGGCAGTGAGAAGAGAGAGAGGGAAGAGAAAAAGATTCAGGATGACTCCAAGAGACCAGAGGTCGCTGGGAGTGGGCGTGGAAAGGGGTGGGGACCAAAAGAATAACAGTTAGGAAGCAGTCCTTGGGGATTTACCTCCAAATGAGGCACAGGTAGATATTGTGGGCATCTTTTACATTGTTTAACAATTTGACAAGCAGCTTCTCTGGCCAGCTTAAATTGCTTTCATAAATTTAAGCTGTTTTGGTGGTGCAAAACATGTGACTGCTGTGCAAGTTCAATCTGAGTGAGATAGAGCAATTATTTTTGTAAGTTCATCAGCTAGAGCATTACCTTCAGCTAATGGACCAGGAAGACTTGAATGCGCACTGATATGTCCCACAAAACATGGTAACTTTCTACATTGTATGGCTTCCTGAATCTGCTGAACAAAATCTTAACTTGTTCATTACTAGTTTTTATATATGGCATTGTTTCTAAGACTTGTAATGCATCATAAATATACCGGCTATCAGTATATAGATTAAAAACTTTATTAGCAAAATTCTTAAATATTAGAGCTAAAGCTCGCAGCTCCACTGTTTGAAGTGAAGCTGGTTCTGTCTTACCACGTGTCCTTTGCCATTGACTACATGAGCAGCTTTTCCATTAGATGAGCCATTAGTGAAAATCAACAAAGCATCCTTTAAGGGATTCTTTGCTACAGTTTTAGGAAAAATGAATGAATGCTGTTGAGTAAACTGCAGTAATTAGTCAGCTGGGAAAAGATTATTAATCTGACCTTGAAATTGAGCAAACGCAATTGTCCATGAATTATTATTTTGAAATAACCATTTAATTTGTTGCTTAGTGTAAGGAACATTGATTACAGTTGGTTCTTTACCAAAATATTTTTTAAATTCCATTTTGCTCTTCTGTGCTAAGCATGCTATTGCTTTAAAATAAGGATTTAATACTTTTACAGGCAGATGCAGCCATAAAAGTGGTCCGTTCTGCCATAAGACTGGTGTAGGAGCCAGTCTTGTAGGTAATATACACGCCTGTCACATTTGGTTGTAATCAATATAGCATACCTGCTGTTTCTATATAGCCTGCTCTATCTGTGAGAGAGTCTGTCTGGCAGCTTCTGAAAGCTGCCTGGTAGAATTTGGATCATTGTCGCCTTTAAGGATTTCACTGAGAGGCTCAAGGTCTCCTGTAGGAAACCTTAAATAAGGCCTTAGCCATTGTATATTTCCTAAAATCCTTTGAAAGTCATTAAGAGTTTTTAATTCATCCTTCCTAATTTCTATCTTTTGAGGCTTAATTTCTTTGGGGTATAACATATGACCTGGATATTGAAAAGGCAGGTGCCTCTGTACTTTTTCGGGAGCAATAATTAACCATGTATGGCTTAGGCCACATAATCCATAAGTCTTCTTGTAAAGTATCCTCATTTTTATGAGCCAGCAGAATGTCATCCATGTAATAAATAACATAGACCTGTGGAAATTGATTTTTAACTTCTTGTATAGCTTGAGCTATGAATTTCTGGCATAAAGTTGCACTATTTAACATGTCCTGGGGTAAAACATTCCACTGATATCTCCTCATTGGCTCTCTAAAATTAACTGAAGGAATACTAAAAGCAAATCTTTGACAATCTTGTGGTGCTAAGGGAATGGTTTAAAAACAATCTTTTAAGTCTAAGATAATTTTATGTGTTTCCTTTGGTATGGCTACTGGAGATGGCAGCCCTGGTTGTAATGTTCCAATTGGCTGCGTGGTTGCATTAACCTCTCTTAAATCCTGAATTAATCACCATTTTCCTGATTTTTTAATAACAAAAATTGGAGAGTTCCATGGAGAATTAGATGGTGAAATATGTCCACTATCCAGCTGTTCCTACAGTAACTGCTGGGCAGCTTGTAATTTTTCTTGTGTTAGAGGTCATTGACTCACCCATATAGGCTCATCACTTTTCCATATTATCAGATCTGCATGGAGTGCAAGTCTCTCAGTGACCTCTCCTAAAAATACCCTAATCCTGCTCTAGGGAGTTTACTGTCTGGTATGACAGGATCAACCTTTTCCTTATTATCCTTGCCTAGACCTTGATTAGGTAATAATCCTTGTTGAAACATCTGATTAGTAACAGCTGTGCTGGGAGAATATAAATATACTCCCATTCTGGACATAATATCTCTGCCCCAAAAGTTCACAGGTAAATAAAGAATAATATATGGCTTAAAAGTTCCTTCATGGCCTTCCTCATCTTTCCAATGTAGTTTATTACTACTCTGTTCAGGATTTCTAGTCTGACCAATTCCTTGTAACTGTGTAATAGTCTTTTGGGCCATTTAGAAGGCTACTGGCTGGTGGTTACTACTGAAATATCTGTGCCAGTATCCAGGAGGCCAGAAAATCTTTTTCCATTTATAAACAAAGTGAGCTCTCGTCTCTGAGGACCTATTGTCTGTACCCAAAATGTATCTGACAAACCAAATCTGTCTTCTCCTCACTTTTCTTTATTATTCTGATTATTGGTTTGCACAATTGGAAGTAAGATTAATTGTGCAAGCTTCTGACCTGCTTTTACTACAGAAACTCCATTTGGTGAATGAACCATCATCTTGATATCTCCCTCAATGTCAGCATCTCTGACTCCAGGAGCCACTAAGATTCCTTGTATAGTTGAGCTACTTCTTTCTAGCAGTAATCCTACAGAGCCTTTTGGTAAAGGCCCATATATCCCTGTGGGGAGAGCTTGTATCCCCATCTCAGGCATTATAACCATGTATACAGCTGAACTGAGGTCGAGCCCTGTACTTCCTGGTGTGGCTCAGAAAAGGTCCTGTATAGATCTCCTTGTGGAGGTGTAGATTGCTGGACTGCCACATAAACTTGTCGAGAGGCCTGAGGCTGGCCCCTGAATCCGTTTCCCGAAAGGGGATTTCCTAGATCATCTCTTTTTGATCTGTACTCGCTTGTCCAATGCTTTTCTCTCCTGCATCTCCTACACAATCCTAGTTCTCTTCTAGTTCTAGGGCTTGTTCTCCTATCAGGACATCAGCTGACCTGATGCCCCATAAGACCACATCCAAAACAACCTCCAGGCATTCTTGCAGTTTGTGTTTTCCCTGGGGCTAGATCTCCCTGCTGGGATAAGACATCATTAATTGTCTTTCCCTGTAAAGCATCAGCTAATGCTATTTTTTGTGTATATGATTGGCCAATATCTGAGTAGATCCAGATATAATCTGTGGCCTACAGTAACCCAAGTTTTTGCTGTAATTTGGGGGCATCCATATTCAGTTCAAAAGCCTAGACTATTTGACAGACTGATCTATGAAGCAGGATTTTTGAAGGGCTATCCCTCCTTATATTGGCAAAGTTTGGCAGTCACTCTCATGTGTGCCCTGCTTGTCAAATTTGGACAGCATAATGTCATAACTCAAGATAAGAGCACTTTCTTAACAAATTGTCATGAGAAGTTTGATGTCCAAAGCTGATCTTTAGATGGTGGTATTCAGCTTAGTGATGGTATCATAGTCTTGGTGGAATCATCGTTGTGGGCCCCCATCATCCTTTTGGAGACTTCAAAGGTATATGTTATGTGTGGTCATGGTTCACTGCAGAAACTTAAAAACTTTACATTTCATATACAGCAGATCTTGAAGAAGTTAAAGGATCAATATTTATTACATATATCTAGAGTACAAAAACTTAATTTCTAGTTACTTAATAGAGGCTCAAGCCAAAATAATGTACAGGAACCTAGATGAAGCTTTTTTCTAGAATTAGTTAGTATTCTATATAATCATTAATATCATGAAAAAATAATTATATATATTAAGCTATTAAATTACAGAATAGTACTCATGCCTTAAGAAAAGCTGTTGAAGAGTCAAACTAAGACCAAAAGATTATGAGATTAGTGGCAATAAAAAAGTCCTTAAATTTTTGTTTTCCTTCTTTCCCATATCAGGTGAATCTTCTGACATGAGACAGAAATTTTGGATTTTACTTTAATAAGAATGATTGGGTTTAAAGAATAAGAGAGCCACACTCCAGTTCTAAAGTCAGCTTTAATTTTTGGTTGGACTGGGACTCCCAAAAGCTCATGTGCATAATGACAGTAGTGAACAGCATAAAAAAACACTTGGAAAGACTTGTGAAATTTTATACTCTTGAAAATGTGATATATCAATAAGCCAATTTGCTCTTTTTCATGGGACTTTTTTCCAAATAATTTGTCCTTTTTCTTATCATGTCTCATTTGTGCAGTGGTTTTCAGATTCCTGAGCTGGATGATTTACTCTCCTGAAAAGAGAAACAAAACGCTGCCCCAACCCTAATTTTGGGGAGGTTCCATTATGGCAAGTTATATCTGATCAAATGAAAATAAATCTTTTAGCTTTATAAGTTAATTTAGCTTTAAGATCCATGTTGTGGTGATTTGTCATCTTTTTTAAGAGTTCCCTCTTGTTCAAATTGAATCTTTATCAATTTTGATGGTATCCATAGCTTTTCTTCTCCCCAATGTAACACATATTGGTTTGCATTCTGAGGTGAACATATCTTTAAAGTATACCAACTGACTTAATTCTGTAGTATTTCCTATTATCCAATGTCTCTCCACAGCTATTGTTCCTTTCTCATTAGCATTAAGAAATTTTAAAGTTAATAAAGCATTATGTAACCTATTTTCAGGAGCCTTTATTGTCCCTTTCTGTTTATTTAGCATATGCTTTAGAGTTTGATTTGAACTTTCTTATTTATTTATTTTTATTTTTCTGCTTTATAAAAAAAGAATTCAAATTTTCCACCTCCTCCCATTTCCCTCTCACTCCCCCACTCACCCTGGCCCCCTCCCACTGTCCTAAGAAAAGGCAGGGTACCCTGCCCTGTGGAAAGTCTAAGGCCCTCCCCCCTTCCAGGCCTAGGAAGGTCTGCATCCAAACAGACTAGGATCCCAAAAAGCCAGTACATGCAGTAGAATCAAATCCCAGTGCCATTATCTTGGCTTCTCAGTTAGCCCCCATTGTCAGTGACATTCAGAGAGTCCAGTTTGATCACACGCAGTCCCAGTCCAGCTGGCGTTGGTGAGCTCCCATTAGATCACACCATCTCAGTGGGTGGACAAACTCATGTACTCCTCATGATCCTGACTTCTCTCTCTTTCAGCTTCTCAACTGGACATTGGAAGCTCAGTCCAGTGCTCGAATGTGTGTCTCTGTCTCTATCTCCATCCATCACCAGACGAAGGTTCTATGGTATTATTCAAGATAGTCATCACTGTGGCTATGAGACAAAGCCAGTTCAGGCACCCTCTCCTCTACTGCCCAAGGACCTAACAGGAGACATCCCCTTGGACACCTGGGAACCCCTCTAGAGACAGTCTCTTGCCAATCCTAAAATGGCTCCCTTAATTAAGATATCTTTTTCCTTGCTCCCATATCTGCCATTCCTCCATCTCAACCATCCCACTCACCAAAGCTATCCCCAATCCTCCCCTTCTCCCTTCTCTCACCATCTCCCCTTCCCCCCACCACACAACCATCCCCATGATCCCAACTTTTGCCTGGCAATCTTCTCTACTTCCAATATCCAGGAATATCTTTATATGTTTTTCTTTGGGTTCACCTTATTATTTAGCTTCTCTAGAATCACAAACTATAGGCTAAATATTTTTTTTTGTTTATGGCTAGAATCCACTAATGAGTGAGTACATACCATATTCATCTTTTTAGGTCTGGGTTATCACACTCAGAATAGTGTTTTCTATTTCCATCCATTTGCATGCAAAATTCAAGACGTCATTGTTTTTTACCACTGAGTAGAACTCTAATGTGTATATGACCTAAACCTTCTTTATCCATTCTTCCATTGAGAGGCATCTAGGTTGTTTCCAGGTTCTGGCTATTACAAATAGTGCTGGTATGAACACAGTTGAACAAATGCTTTTGTAGTATGATTGAGCATCTTTTGAGAAGGATGGCTTCTTATAGCTATTGATTTAAAAGATTATTTTTTTACTATACCTTTATGAAGGGGAAGCCTAACCAATCACCTTGTTTGTAAGGCTTATCCCCCTTAGGCTAATATTTACTTATAAAATCTTGCAGGCCTGCAGCCCTCCTGTTCTTTGTTTTCCTGCGCTCCTCGCTGGAGCCTTGGACTTGTAAATTCCCTTTTCTTTCCTTTATTAAAGCTGAATTATATATATTAAAGCTAGTCTGGTGAATCATAACTGCCAATCAACCATGCCCCTTCATTTTGGCATCCAACTCGGGGCATTTGGGAGCCTTTAGCTCCAGTTCCTGCCCTGCGTGGCAGGGATTCAGCCTTGGGCTTTTGATTGCTTCAGCGCAGTTTCCCAGACTAGCCCATCCCAGCCCTGCTTGTACAGAGCACAGGACATGTGCGCACACGTGTCTCATCCCGAGAGTGCTAATCCCTCAGGCAGCACCAGTCCAAGCTGAGTTTGGCCTCGGCCCTGACCTGCTGGAGACTAGCAGTTACTGCCTGTGTCCCTGCGCTTCGAGCTTGTGCAGCCGTCCCTGAACGAGCACAACCCCGCTGCCATTACCGGCTTCCCGGCTTCCTCCGCCGGTACTGCAGACTTGGTTTGGCACTCCCACTGAGCTGTTACTGCCCACGCCACCATGATAGCGGAAGTAAGGCATGAGCAACCAAGCCAGGGAGCCAGCCAGCAAACCGACCACAGGGCAAGTGACTCGATCAGAGCACGCTTCTGCAGCCACCTTATCCCCTCAGGCGGCGCCCTCCCTCGCCCAGCTATAAGCCACACAGTGCAGGGTCTGTGAGCTTCTATTTTTTAGAATTTCCTTTCTGTTTCTGACTTTTTCGGCCACGTGGATCCAGGTGCACCCCGCCACCTACTGGCAGGCAATGGTCATTACAGATAAAATTTCTTTCGATTAAAAAAAAAGTCTGACCATATCACCATTGAAGGCTTCTGCAGCCTGTTTAATTATACTATGGTAGAAATATTGCAGGATACATATGATATTCCCATAACTTGGATATTTATAGGGCTTGCAATTTTTCTCGTATTTGGTTTCTTCCTTACATGGTTTGATAATAGAGAAATGATAAAGTCCTTACAGAATGAAACCAGGATTCTTAGGGCAGAGGGTGAATGCTTAAGAGCAGAGGTTGAATGCTTAAGAAAAGGCACAACTGTTTTGAATAATAACTTTAAGTCAGTTGAGGTATTTGCAAAAACAATTCAGACTGACACCAACCAACTCAAGACAGAGTTTAAAGCTCTCAAGGAAGGGAATAGGTCTTTGTGTGATATGACTCTGTCAACTGAGCAAAATTTAGAAAAGGTACAGTCTGATATTAAGAAGAGGTTCATTGCTGCAGAGGAGGGAACAGCTGATTTGGATCGTAAACTTCAGTCGCTGTCTGTAGGAACTGAAACATTATGAGAGAGAATTAAAACTGCTGAAGGTGACAATCGGACTTTGTCTAAAGGATATGACAGATTGGCTGACAGATTGTCAATACAAGAAGGCACAATTCATGCCATGAAAATTCTATCCAAGGATGAGATATTAACTCTACTGGACAAACTTCAAATTTTGGAATCCTCCATGAAGGCCTTGGAGCATAATTCTGGACAGGAGATCCAGGCCTTACAGAAGGCAATGGTAAACAGATTAGAAAAGATTGAGGAAATTATAGACTCTGATGAACAGGAGCAAACGGTAGAAAAGAGAAATTTAACTCCGTCAATGAGAAAAACTCTCTGGGATAATTTCCATAAAGTTCTACCTGCCTTTTCAATAATAACATCAGAAAAGGTGACTGGTTCCAAAAATCCTAAGGTCATCAAGGAATATACATGGGAACCCGTCTGTATGAATGATCTCAAAGAAATTAAACAAACCGTTATGAATTTTGGGCTACATTCGTCCTTTGTTAGAGAGATGCTCAAAACTTGGTCTATAAGCAACAAGGAAACTCCCCACGATTGGGTACAATTAGTATCAGCTGTTCTAGAGAGTGGATCGCAAATAAATTGGAAATGCATGTTCAGACAAGAGGCTAGACTTATAGAACAGCAGGAAAGAGTGAAGGGAATTGAGATTTCCCTAGATCAAATTCTAGGTGAAGGACTTTTCTCCGATCCTCTAGAATAAGCTAATTATGATGAACACACCTTATCCATATGTACTACAGCAGCCTTAAAGGCTTGGGACAGGGTTCAAGACCTAGGACAGAGACTGGAATCATATATCAGAGTTAAACAGGATCAGAGAGAACCCTTTAGTGATTTTTTTTTACAAAGACTAACTAAAGCTGTACAAATAGGGATATCTGACCCAGAAGCAAGACATACAATAATTGAGTGTTTGGCTTATGAAAATGCCAATGTGGAGTGTAAAAGGATCCTGGGGCCTTTAAAGATCAGATCAGTGCCCTTGGACGAATGGGTCTTGCATACAATGAATGTTGATACATTTGACTATGGCACTGAAGCATGGGTAGAAGAAGCAATTTCTAATGCAAAAAAGAGGCATCAAGTTACCAAATGTTTTAATTGTGGCAAAATGGGACATATGAAAAGGAATTGCAGACAATGGATTTCCAGAAATAATAATAATAATAATAATAATAATAATGCCTCTTCTAGAAATAACAGATGTAGGAGGATTCAGCCTTCAGGTTTATGTAGGAGATGTGGAAAAGGCAGACACTGGACGAATGAGTGTAGGTCAACAAGAGATAGACAAGGCAACCCATTGCCATTGAGAAACACAATGGGGGGCCTCTGGCAGACCCCATGGAGAATGTGGTACAGTCATTTCTGGTTACTGCAGAGTATAGGCCTCATCAGGAAAATTAGAAAGCCCCATGCCTGCTGTTAAAAGCAAAAATGGCCTGAAAGATGAGTTACGTGTATTCTGGCAGACTTCTATAAATGAACAAAGACCAAAGTTAAGAGTGTGTGTAAATGGCATTTTTATTACTGGCCTACTGGACACAGGGGCAGATGTAAGTATCATTACTCCAGAATCTTGGCATGCGTATTGGCCTCTTCAGGACGTAAATGTTCAGTTCCTGGGAATTGGAACCCTATCTCGAGTAAGGAAGAGCACAAGATGGGTTGAATGCATAGGGACAGAAGGACAAATAGGAAAATTAAGGCCATATGTAGCCAATATTGCAGTGAATTTATAGGGCCGTGACCTATTGCAGCAATGGAATACCCAAATTAATATTCCTGCTGCTTCTAGAGCCTATATTACTGAGGAAAATATTAAAAGATATTACAGAAGGCAGAAACTGGCTGTTCGGGCTGTACAAGAATGCAAAGCAATTAATGGCCCTTCAGAGATACCAACAGCCCTGCCTCTAAAATGGTTGACTGAGAAACCAATATGGACAAAGCAATGGCCTTTAGCTGAGGAAAAGTTGCAGGCTTTAGAACAGCTGGTACAAGACCAATTAGATGCTCGACATATAGAAGAATCTACCAGCCCTTGGAATTCTCCTGTATTTGTGGTTAAGAAAAAATCTGGTAAATGGAGAATGGTGACAGATCTCAGGGCTATCAATAAGGTTATTCAACCTATGGGCTCTCTGCAATCTGGAATTCCTCTGCCCTCTTTATTACCAAAAGGATGGCATCTCATAGTTATTGATTTAAAGGATTGTTTCTTCACTATACCTTTACAAGAAAAAGACAGAGAAAAGTTTGCCTTCACAGTGCCTACTCATAATAACTCTCAACCTACAAAGAGATACCAGTGGACCATCCTCCCACAGGGCATGTTGAACTCTCCCACACTGTGCCAATACTTTGTAAATCAACCATTGCAAATAATATGCAAGCAATTTCCCAAGTAATTTATCATTACATGGATGATATTCTGTTATCTGATTCAAACATGGATACCTTAGAAAGACTGTTTGAAGAAGTAAAAATACTTTTACCTAAATGGAGATTGCAGATTGCTCCTGAAAAAAATTCAGAGAGGAGATTCTGTTAATTATCTAGGTTATAAAATAAGTTTGCAAAAAATTAAGACACAAAAGGCACAAATTAGGAGAGATCAATTACGGACTCTCAGTGACTTTCAAAGGTTGTTAGGAGACATTTCCAGCTTATGACCGGCCGTTGGGATAACACCTGATATGATAATTCATTTAAATAAAACCTTGGATGGTGAAAAAGACTTAAACAGTCCCAGAGAATTAACAGCTGAAGCAGAAAAGAAACTGAGAACGATTGAGGAGAAATTACAAGAGGCACATGTGGACAGGGTGAATCCAGAACTCAGTTGTATTCTCATCATATTGCCTTCCAAAATTTCTCCTACAGGAATTTTAATGCAGAGAGATGATATTATCTTAGATTGGATCTTTTTACCATATAAACCAAGTAAGAAAATAAAAACTTATATGGAAAAGGTCTCTGAATTAATTATAAAAGGCAAATTGAGACTTCGTCAACTAGCAGGCATAGACCCAGCAGAAATCATAGTGCCTTTCACTGCTGATGAACTAAAAAAGTTGTGGGAAGATAACGAACTATGGCAAAGAGCTTGTACTAATTTTTTGGGAGAAATCAATAACAACTATCCAAAAAGCAAGAGGCTTAACTTTATAAAGAGAACTTCTTGGATTCTTCCTCGAATCATCTGTGATGCTCCGATAACCAGAGCCCATACATTTTATACTGATGTTAATAAATCAGGGAAGGCAGGTTACAAATCATAAGATTTGAGTAAGGTGGAACAAAGTCCTTATGGTTCTGTCCAGAAGGCAGAATTATATGCCATTCTTATGGTGGTAAGGGATTTTAAAGAACCTCTTAATATAGTTACTGACTCACAATATGCAGAAAGAGATATCTTACATATTGAAACTGCTGAATTAATACCTGATGATACAGAACTAACTTCATTGTTTATCCAGGTACAAGACATGATCAGGAACAGACTTTGCCCTATGTATATAACACACATCCGATCCCATACGGGTCTGCCAGGTCCTCTAGCACAAGGTAATGCAGAAATTGATCAATTGTTGATTGGTAGTGTTCTGCAGGCCTCTGAATTTCATAAAAAACATCATGTCAATAGCAAAGGCTTGAAGAAAGAGTTTTCTATTACATGGCAACAAGCTAAGGAGATTTTAAAGAACTGCCCTACTTGCTCTTTTTATAACCAAACACCACTGCCTGCAGGGACTAATCCAAAGGGCACTCAAAGGAATGAAATCTGGCAGATGGATGTGTTTCACTTTGCAGAATTTGGCAAATTTAAATATGTACACCACACCATTGACACTTATTCAGGTTTTCAATGGGCAACTGCTTTAAGCTCAGAAAAAGCTGATTCAGTAATCACTCATTTATTAGAAGTTATGGCCATCATGGGTATTCATACACAAATAAAGATGGATAATTGGTCTAGCTTATGTCTCTAGGAAAATGAAACGGTTTTTTGCTTATTACAATATTAAGCATGTTACAGGTATACCACATAATCCTACAGGTCAAGCAATCATAAAAAGATAAAATAGAACTATAAAGGATATGTTAAACAAACAGAAAGGAGTGGAAAATACCCCTAGAAATAGGTTACATAGTGCTTTACTAACCTTGAATTTTCTCAACGCTAATGAGAAGGGGACAACAGCTGCAGAAAGACATTGGATAATGGAATAATCTGCTGAATTAAATCAACCAGTTTATTTCAAGGATGTGCTGACCTCCCAATGGAAGCCAGGAGATGTGCTAAATTGGGGAAGGGGTTTTGCTCTTGTCTCCACAGGAGAGGAAAAAATTGTGGATACCGTCAAAATTAATAAAAGTTCAGTTTGAAGAGGAGAAGCCCCTTGGAAAAGAAAAACAATTCATTCACAAGGATGACGATCATACTGATGGTAAGAAAAACATATAGGCTGGGGGCAGGGTTCTTTCTTATCTCCACAGGAAACCACTCATCTTCAAAGAACTTAAGGGACCCTGGATATTTAAATACTGATTTATGGACACTAGTTACAACCCAATATGGATCAACACGGAACCTGAATAGGTTTAGTAAGTATAAAACATTTTATATATATATATATATATATATATATATATATATATATATATCACATATATAAGCATGTTACAGGTATACCATACAATCCTACATGTGTATATATATATATATATATATATATATATATATATATATATATGCATTACTGTGCTTTTATTTATACGTATGTAGAGCTGGTTTTGGAGTTGGACTATGGCTCAGTCCTTCTTCAATTCCAAGCCTGTTGATAAGAGATATCTCAGAGTTTCTGTCTCAGGTCAGGAGCCATGAAATGGGTCAGAATAATAATAATAATAGTAATAATAATAATAATAATAATAATGGTACTTGATAAACTTTCTTTGCCTTTCCTCATATCTGTGTCTGTCTTTATTATACCTTCCATTGAATATATATATATATATATATATGTCTGTATATGTCTTTGTAGATAATGTTTACCTTTTCTGTAAGAAACAACAAATTTTCCTTCAGTAATCTTTGAAGTTGCCAGGATGAAGATGGGGCCCCACAACATCAATTTCACCTGGTTACTATGACGTCATGTTTTTAATAGCGCTAAAATTAGACCTGTTTTTTGGTACCAACTGCATAAGACAGTTTCGAATGGTGCACAATTTTGACAACACTCTGGCTGGACCTCCTCAAAACACTCAGAGGCTAGTTACAATTTCCTTGACCAAATGTTATTCTGGGAATTTTACCATCATTTGCTTTCACAGGACCCCTGAGAAGAACATCATCCCCATGTCAGCTGGAAACAATCTTAGAGGACAACACCCCCTCTCCCAACAGAGTTTGCCCTCAGGTTTAGGGACATCATTTAGTAGTTGGTATAGGGTTGAGGGGATGGGGGAGGTATTATATGGACTCATGGGTGTTTATTGAAAAAAAGGGGGGATTAACTGGTTTGATGGGATGATTGGTATTTGTGAATTATTGTTTTTAGAAAATTACATTGGTGTTGATTCTTGTATATTGAACATTGTATATGAGTATGCTTCTACCTCTATTGTATGAGAATATGCTTCTACCTCTGTTTAAAACGATTGTTATATTGAGATATTTACCATATTGCAATGTACATTTCTACCTCTGATATTATTTATGTAATGACATTGTTTACATATTGAGATATTGTCCTCATTTATTGCACAGTTGTTTATTCTCCTGTCTCCAAGTTATATAGGTATCGAGAATTATATATCAATAGTCATATATGTTTGTCATATTTATATTTAGGATATTCGGGTTTTTTAGATACATAGAAATTATATTTAGTATAGATAGTATAATCTTCGACCTCTTTGAAGAGCTGTAGAAAATGACCTTTAATCTAACCTAGAATTTTGTACTTATGAGACACAATCACTCCTGGAAACACCGCTCTGCTCCCGAGAGAACATTGAGAACTGGGAGCTTGTCTTCTTCTTGGCAGAACTGGCCTTTGGGCAAAGAAAAGCCCATACCTCAACTACTGACAAAGATACAGAATATCCATAAGTGGATAAAACAGGATTGTCTTATCTTGCCAAGACAGGGTAGGATAGTTCTACAAAAAGTTCCTTGCCTTTAAAAATTGTTATGTCAGTTGTGTTAGGCCTTAGCCAAAGTTGGTTGCCTCAACATTGGAAAACAAAACTTTGGGTGATTGCCCAGGTAGTCAGTTGTCTCTGTCATTTGTTGCACATTTTGGAAGTTTCTCGTTTGTACTTCCTGGCTGCTTAAGTAATATTACTTCCCTTCTCAGATCTTTGATGGGGTTGAAGATTAGATAATTGTAGTTACCCTCTACATTATTTAGACTCCTTGAAAATGTATGTTTAGTAAATCTTTTGTTATATGTTTCTTGCTTAATATTATTTTTTGTTTGTAATTTTATATTTATTATTTGTTCCTATTGAATATAGTTGTATCTGGTTTGGTTCTGTCTTATTTAGTCAAAAGGGGGAGATGAAGGGGAAGCCTAGCCAATGATCTTGTTTGTAAGGCGTGTCCCCCTTAGGCTAATATTTACTTATAAAATCTTGCAGGCCTACGGCCTGCCTGCTCTTTGTTTTCCTGTGCTCCTCACTGGAACCTTGGATTTGTAAGCTCCCTTTTCTTTCCTTTATTAAAGCTGAAATATATATATGTATATATATATATATACATATATATATATATATTAAAGCTAGTCTGGTGAATCATAACTGCCAATCACTCACGCCCCTTCATCTTTATGAGAAAAAGACAGAAAAATTTGTCTTCGTGGTACCTCTTTATAATAATTTTCAGCTTGCTATGAGATACCAAAGGAAGATTCTCCAACAGACAAGGTTAAATAGCTACATCTTGTGCCAATATTTTATACTGCAGCCTTTGGAAATGATGCAAAATCAATTCCCTCAATCTATAGTTTCCCATTATACAGATGACATCTTACTAACTGATTCAAATATAGATACTTTAGAAAGATTGTTTGTAGAAATAAATAATATCTTGCCTTTTTTGAGATTACAAATTACTCCTGAAAAGATATGAAAAAAGAGATTCTATTAATTATTTAGGATATAGAAAAGGTAGACAAAAAATCAGATGCTCAAAGGTGCAAACAAGGAGAGATCAATTGCAGACTCTTCATAACTTTTGAAGACTGCAAGGAGCAATTTACTATTTAATATCTAGCTGACTATTGGGGTGAAAATGATGAGCTAAGTAATTTGTTCAAAACCTTAGATGGGAACCAGGACTTAAATATTCCAAGAGAATTATCAGCTGAAGCTGAGAGAAATTGGTAGAAAAAAATTACAGTATGTACATCTGGATCATCTGAATCCAGAGTTTTATTACATTCTGATTATTATACCCACTAAGCATTTTGTTTAAGGAATATTAATGCAGAGGAAACATACTATCTTCGAATGAATCTTTTTACCACATAAACTGAGTAAAGAGTTGGAAACTCATGTGGCAGAGGTCTCTGAAGTGATTATAAAAGAAAAATAGAGTGCTCACTTTGTCAGCACATATACTAAAATTGGAATGATACAGAGAAGATTAGCATGGCCCCTGTGCAAGGATGACATGCAAATTCGTGAAGCGTTCCCTATTTTTATCAAACATTCTGCTGTTTACAATAAACACACCTCAACCACAAAGACAGACATTACCTCAGAGAAAAGGGTTGGGAAAATTTTTTCAGTCAAACGGACCTAAGAAACAAGCAGGTGTGGCTATACTAATATCTAACAAAATTGACTTCAAAATAAAATCAATCATAAGAGATGGAGAAGGACACTTTATACTCATAACAGGAACAATTCATCAGGATGAAGTCTTAATCCTGAATATCTATGCCCCTAATATAAAAGCACCCACTTATGTAAAAGAAACATTACTAGAACTCAAAGCACACATCAAACCCCACACACTAATAGTAGGAGATTTCAACACTTCTCTCTCACCAATGGACAGGTCAACCACACAGAAACTTAACAGAGAAATAAGAGAAGTAACAGAGGTAATGAATCAAATTGACTTAACAGACATCTATAGAACATTACACACAAATAGAAAAGAATATACTTTCTTCTCAGCATCTCATGTAACCTTCTCAAAAATTGATCACATACTCGGTAACAAAGCAAACATTCACAGATACAAAAAATGGTAGTAACCACCTGTGTCTTATTAGATAACCATGGAATAAAGTTAGAATTCAACAACAATTCTACCCCCAGAAAGAGTACAAACTCATGGAAACTAAACAGTCATCTACTGAACCACCCTGGGTCAAGGAAGAAATAAAGAAAGAAATTAAAGTCTTCCTTGAATTAAACGGACATTTTTTAAAGATAAATACCATATACCAAAGTTAAATCAAGACGAGGTGAACAATTTAAATAGACCTATAAGTCATGAGGAAATAGAAGCTGACATAAAAAAAAAACCTCCCAACCAAGAAAAGCACAGGACCAAATGGTTTTAATGCAGAATTCTACCAGAACTTGCAGAAAGAGTTGGTACATATACTCCTTAATGTGTTTCATATAATAGAAACAAAAGTCATTGCCAAACTCTTTTTATGATGTTAGAGTTACCCTGGTACCAAAACTACACAAAGACTCAACCATGAAAGAGAATTACAGACCAATCCCACTCTTGAACATCGATGTAAAAATTCTCAATAAAATACTGGCAAACCTAATCCAAGAACATATCAAAAAATCGTCCATTATGATCAAGTAGGTTTCATCCCAGAGATGCAGGGCTGGTTCAACATATGAAAATCTATCAATGTAATCCATCATATAAATAAACTGAAAGGAGGCACCCAGGCCGGTGGGAGGTCCCCTCCTTCATTAGCCTGCCTGCGGAAGGTAGGCCCTTTGTCAGTAAGCTGCTTGGCCTGCAAGGAGACCTGACAGTCTGCCAGAGGATCCATCATTCATTGGGGTGAGTGAATTTAATTCATTGGGGTGAATTGAACTTCTAAAAGAAGACCCAAAGGGGATTATTCAGAGGAACAAATGGGCAGGCGCCAATGCAAGAATTCCTCCAAAAATTTGAAAAACAACATGAAAGCACCAGAACCCAGCGAACTTATAACAGGAGGACTTGAACACACTAATCAAGAAGAAGTAGAAAAAATTGACTTTATGAAAGTAATAGAGTCCCTTAAACAGGAGGTGAAAAACTCCCTTAAGGAAATGGACGAGAAGAATAACAAAAAGTTTGAAGAATTGAGTAAATCCGTAAATGATATCCTAAGAAACCAAGAAAAAACAATCAAACAGATAATGGAAACAGTGCAAGACTTGAAAATTGAAATGGAGGCAAGGAAGAAAACACAACCTGAGGGCCAGCTGGATATGGAAAATCTATGTAAACAAAAAGAGACTACAGAAACAAGCATAACCAACAGAATACAAGAGATAGAAGAAAGAATCTCAGATTCTGAAGATACCATAGAGAAAATAAATGCACTGATCAAAGAAAACAGCAAATTCAACAAATTCTCATCACAAAACATTCAGGAAATCTGGGACACAATAAAAAGACCAAACCTAAGAATAATAGGCGTAGAAGAAGGACAAGAAATACAGCTCAATGGTCCAGAAAATATATTTAATAAACTTATAGAAGAAAACTTCCCAAACCTAAAAAAAAGATATTTCTATTAAGGTTCAAGAAGCTTACAGAACACCAAATAGACTGGATCAAAAAAAAACATCCCCTCGCCATATTATAATCAAAACACAAAACATACAGAATAAAGAAAGAATATTAAGAGCTGCAAAAGAAAAAGGTCAAGTAACATATAAAGGTAAACCTATCACACTAACACCTGACTTCTCTATGGAAACCATGAAAGCCAGAAGGTCCTGGATAGATGTTTTGCAGAAACTAAGAGACCATGGATGCAAGCCCAGATTACTATACCCAGCCAACCTTTCATTCACTATAAATGGAGAAAACAAAACATTCCAGGATAAAAACAAATTTAAACAATACACAGCCACAAATCCAGCCTTACAGAAAGTAATAGAAGGAAATTCACAAACAAAGGAGTCCAGCATTGCCCAAAATAACTCAGACATCTAGCGACCCTTCACCAGCACATCTCAAAGAAGGGAAACACACAATCTCTACTACCAAAAAAATGACAACCGGAGTTAACATCCACTGGTCATTAATATCACTTAATATCAATGGAATCAATTCACCTATAAAAAGGCACAGGCTAAGAGATTGGATACGAAAACAGGATCCAACATTCTGCTGTTTACAAGAAACACACCTCAACCACAAAGACAGACATCTACTCAGAGGAAAGGGTTGGGAAAAGGTTTATCAAGCAAATGGACCTAAGAAACAAGCCGGTGTGGCCATACTAATTTCTAAAAAGTTGACTTCAAACTAAAATCAATCAGGAGAGATGGAAAGGGACACTTTATACTCATTACAGGAAAAATCTATCAGAATGAAGTCTCAATCCTGAATATCTATGCCCCTAATACAAAAGCACCCACTTATATAAAAGAAACATTACTAGAACTCAAGACAGCCATCAAACCAAACACACTGATAGTGGGAGACTTCAACACTCCTCTTTCACCAATGGACAGGAAAATTCGACAGAAACCTAACAGAGAATTAAGAGACTGAATAGAGGTAATGAACCAAATGGACTTAACAGACATCTATAGAACATTCCACCCAAACAGGAAAGAATATACCTTCTTCTCTGCGGCTTTTCGAAAATTGACCACATATTCGGTAACAAAGCAAACTTCCACAGTTACAAAACCGTATTAGTAACCACCTGCATCTTATCGGATCACCATGGATTAAATTAGAATTCAACAACAATGCTACCACCAGAAAGCCTACAAACTCATGGAAACTGAACAGTCAACTACTGAACCACATCTGGGTCAAGGAAGAAATAAAGAAAGAAATTAAAGTCTTTCTTAAATTTAATGAAAAAAAAGACACAACATACTCAAATTTATGGGACACTATGAAAGCAGTGCTAAGAGGAAAGTTCATAGCACTAAGTGCCCACTTTTAAAAAAATGGAGAAAGCACACATTGGAAACTTAACAGCACACCTGAAAACTTTAGAAAAGAAAGAAGCAGACTCACCTAGGAGGAGTAGAAGACTGGAAATTATCAAACTGAGGGCAGAAATCAACAAAATAGAAACACAGAAAACAATCCAAAGAATCAATGAAACAAAAAGCTGGTTCTTGGAGAAAATAAACAAGATTACAAACCCCTAGCCAAACTAATCAAACGGCAGAGGGAGAACACGCAAATTAATAAGATCAGAAATGAAAACGCGGACATAACCACAGACACAGAGGAAATTCAGAGAATCATTAGATCTTACTACAAAAGCCTGTATGCCACAAAATTGGAAAATGTAAAAGAAATGGACACTTTTTTAGATAAGTACCATATACCAAAGTTAAACCAGGACCAGGTAAATGCTCTAAATAGTCCTGTTAGTTGTGAAGAATTGGAAACTGTTATCAGAAACCTCCCTACCAAAAAGAGCCCAGGACCTGATGGGTTCAATGCAGAATTCTACCAGAACTTCCAAGAAGACCTAATACCTATACTCCTTAAGGTATTTCATAATATAGAACAGAACAGTCATTGCCAAATTCCTTTTATGAAGCTACAATTACCCTGATACATAAACCACACAAAGACTTAACCAAGAAAGAGAATTACAGGCCAATCTCACTCATGAACATCGATGCAAAAATCCTCAATAAAATACTGGCAAACAGAATCCAAGAACACATTAGAAAAATTATCCACTATGATCAAGTAGGCTTCATCCCAG
>NC_052056.1:103807808-103851058 GCF_903992535.2 Arvicola amphibius | reverse complement strand
AAAAGAGAGAGAGAAAAGAGGCGAACTCGAGAGAGATCTTCTCTCTCTCTCTCTTCTCCTCTATCTCTATCTCTCCCGCTCCCTCTCTCTCTCCCTCTCTCTCTCTCTGAACTCTCAGCTGTACCTGCTGCCATACCTTCACTCTGCCACCATAAACCTTAATCCTCTGGAACCATAAGCTAATTTAAGCACCTTTTAAGATATAAATTGTCTTAGTCATGGTGTTTTATCACGGCAACACAAAAGTAACCAGGACAAGCAATTTATTTGTGTATGTAACACTGTAAGTTTTTTTTTTAAATAAAAGTTATTGAGAGTTTTCTGCCTCACCTGGGTTTCTTCACAAGGATGAAGGGTGAAGTTCTGCAGGACACTGATGACAGCCAGTTTCATGCTGATGAGGGCAAACCTCATGCCAAGGCAGTTCCTGGGTCCATTCCCAAAGGGCATGTATACATAAGGATCAATGCTGCCCTTGTTCTCCTTGCTGAACCTGGAGCCACAGTAGGGATGAAAACAAGGCTATGGAACATCGATCAAAAGAGCTCTATGTTTGGAGTCCTCACACCCTCAACCAGAGTGGTTCAGCGTACATTTATGGACTAGCAACAGAACCCTTGCTGCAGGTGTCTGACCAAGGAATTGTGAGCTAAAGGCCCTTCCCTTTCACCCCAAACAGGCATTTTCTATGTTGTTGAGACAAGTGGAAATGAATGCTTTTTGAAAGAAAACACATCCTTAAACACAAAATATTTCATTCCAGATGGTGAAGTGTTCTGTTCTGAAAGACATATTGGAATTGGCCAAACTGATGGCAAAGTAGTCTCCTGCCTCACACTTAGGAATGGGAAGACAAAAACTCTCTCAGTCACTATTGGAAATGCTAATATCCCTTCACCCATTACTGCCCTTTCCTCTCATTACATTCCTTTCTTTGTAGCTCCCCCCATTTGTATTTTCCTTGTCCACTTCTTCCTCAGAATTGCTTTTGCTTTCCCCGCCTCCCTCCACAGAATGGCTAAAGCCAATTACCTTTCTGGCGCACAGGATGAGTCTCTACTATAGCATCATGAATGACATCCAAGTCTACCTTCTCCACTAAGCCAAAAATATCTACTAAACATGTAACCCTGAATTTATTGAAATTTGACTTTTCATTAATTGATTATATAAGTGAAAAGAAATTATTGTGAAAAGTAACGAGAACAAGAATAATCGGTGTGTTTTAAAACTTTTGTTAATTTGTAGGGAAAAAAGAGAGGTATTTACATATGAAATGCTATGAAATAATGGGAGAGTGTAGACAAATTAGGTTGTGTATGGACAGAGAGTTCACATAGGTGGGCATGAGAAGTACATTATAGTAATTGTATGGGACTTGGGAGGTGGCTTATGTAGTAAGGTACTTGTCCAGTAAGTGTAAAAGCCTGGGTTTGTTCCGCAGAACCTACATAGAAAGCTGGGCTTGGGCCAGGCGGTGGTGGCGCACGCCTTTAATCCCAGCACTCGGGAGGCAGAGGCAGGGCGGATCTCTGAGTTTCGAGGCCAGCCTGGTCTACAAGAGCTAGCTCCAGGACAGGCTCTAGAAACTACAGGGAAACCCTGTCTCGAAAAACCAAAAAAAAAGAAAAAAAAAAAAAAAAAAAGAAAGCTGGGCATGGTGGGGTGTGCCTGGAATCCTAGCAGTGGCAAGATAGGAGGTGGAGATGACAGATCCCTGGAATGTGCTGTCCAACTGCACACACATTTCACACACACACACACATACAAATACTATAATTCCAAAAAGATTCATAGATGTAAAGGGGTACAAAATCACATGTATAGTGCTTTTTTGTAAGAGGAATTCTGGTGGTTTGAATGATAAATGGCCCCTATAGACTTGTACATTTGAATGTCACTAAGGAATGGCTCTATCTGAAAGGAGTAGAAGGATTATTAGGTGCGGCCTTGTTGGAAGAATAGTGTCACTGGAAGTAGCTTTGAGATGTCAAAGGCTCATGCCAAGTCCAGGGTCTCTCTCTTCTTACAGAGTCTCTGTACCTTTCAGGGAGGAACTCCTCAGGCTCTGGCCAGTACTCGGGATCCCGATGAAGAGGATAGATTGGCATCATAACTATAGTCCCTTTGGGAATGAACATTCCATTGATTTCCACATCCTTCTTTGAGACCCTCTCTAGCCTGTTAGCAATAGGGTACAATCTGAGAGTTTCATTCACTACCATGTCCAGGTACTCCATGTCCATCAGGGCATCATAGGTGACAGGTGCCTGCGAAGAGGAAACAGATGCTTCCAGATGAGGTTTGGAGTCATGTCATCTCAAATATATTAGAATCTCAAAGGGGTTAGTAAAGCTTAGCCTTAATCATTCTACTCTGATTACAGCCCATTAGGATGTGAAGCATAATTTTTAGCACAGGAGCCATTTGGGGCACTCCTCTGTCCAGATCTCCTCATTGTCATGCACTGATTTCTTTCCCATGTAAGCATATATGACCAACATCGTATGACAGTTACACTCAGACATCTCCATAGATCATCAGTCTATACCAAGGAAATATGTCATGGCAAGGAACAAACGCCTCACTCCTGGCCCAACGAGGCTAAAATTGACAATGCCACATCTTGGTAGCTCCTTTGATTATGGGATTAGTTCAGTGAAAGGTACCATAAAGGATTCTGGGTAAGATGACAGACTTAGAAGCTGCCCCTGGGTGAGTTGGTTACAGAGAATATTTTGAAGGAGAAAAAAATATCTTTTCTAGAGAAAGAAAGAGAAGAAGAACTTCTGCAACACACAAAAGAAGTGGCAGGACAGTTGAAAAGTATGAGGGAAAGATGAATGAACTCATGGGAAAGAAGCCAAACTGAAGTCGGCTCCAGCTGCCCTGTGCCCTGACATAGGGAGGAAGGTAAGTCAGGGATACTCCAAAAGTTAAAGCAGGCATTCTGATGGAAAGAAACTAGGGCCCTATCTACAAGAGAAGCTCCTAGCCCTCACAAGCCAAAAAGCCAATATGGGTCTGGGTGAGATAACAATTGTTTCTATGACACATTGAGAGTCGCATGGTCACTCAGTATGACTCAGAGAACTTATTGTTTCAAAATAACCAGTCACTGGGGCTAGCCAGTGAGGCACAACCAAAGGACATGATTCTTTAGGTGCTTCTAGGCTTTATAGAGGTGACAGTTAATACTATCTGGGACACACACACACACAGACACACACACACACACACACACACACACACACACACCCTTAGTATATATCTAGAAGTCTCTAAGCCAACACACTACAGAGATACTAGTGAACAGATGTTTATTGTCGCACTCTTCACAAGGGCTGAGAAAAGGAACTTGATGTCCAGCTACAGGCGAATGAGGAAAGCAGATGTGGTACTTATGTAAAACAGAAAGGTTTTCAACCACAGAGATGAATGGCACCATAAAATTTGCTGGAAACGGGTGCAAGTTGAGATCTTTAGGTTAAGCAAGACAAACCGAACTCAGAAAGAGTGCGGACAGAGGGAGGGAGGGATATGTGAAATGAAGGCAGCTCTGCATACTCTTTAAGAGAAGGAAGAAGCCTGATAAGAGACATCAAGGAAGATGAGGGAGGGCAACATGGGAGAAGGATGAACATAAATCAATTTTAATGGCATGTACATAAAAATGCCAGAGTGAAACACATTGCTTTGTGTGCTAACTTTTAAAAGGGTATACATTTTAAAATGTTTAAAGCATCTTCCAGTAGGGACCAAAAGTCACAGTCATTACCATCCTTGATAACTGGATCAATGGATGCCTTCTGCACTATTCTGCTCAAATAGTCACACAAGATCCGGGTAATTTCACATTACCAAACCTTGCAGTTTGAGAAAAGAGATAAAGACAGTATGGGCATTATAGCTGTCATTTAGTGTGACATTCAAAAGACTATCCTGTAGATATTTAGAGTTTGGTTTAGGCTTCTAGTGATATGGATTAGGTGGTAAAGGAATTTGCTGACAAGTCTGATGGCCTGAACTGAAATTCCAGAGACTAAATTGTGGAAAGAGAGAGATGACTCTCGCAAGTTATTCTCTGACCTCCATACATGTGCTATGGTATGGACACTTATGCTCTCTCTCTCTCTCTCTCTCTCTCTCTCTCTCTCTCTCTCTCTCTCTCTCTCTCTCACACACACACACACACACACACACACACACACACACACACACACGCTCACACAGAGTGTGAATAATAGAAATAATTCATTAATAATATTTTTACTTATAAGCTAGAGACACAAGCTCATCATTGCCTCATTGCCTTCTTCACCTCTAGCTGCACCATTGAGTGTATTCCCATACAGCTGGTGCAAGAACATTAGCTATCTGTGAGGGTGTGACCTGGAGACTTGCAAGAGGGTGAGAGAACCTGTCCAGCACACTGACTGTAATACAAGCAAGAGTCATCAGACAGCACCGACACTCAGACTATTAAAGTTATTCGAGTTAGCACTCAAGGCTTCAGAGAAGAAGTAGTCTGATACACTATCAAAACCACAGGAAAGGAAAGAATCCTCTAGCTGGACCACACACCCACATATATAAATACCATGTTATTGAACTGGACAACAGAGCCATTGAGAGTAGTGTCAGGCCAGCCTGCACAGACCAGTGAAGGTCAGCCTACTAACAAACATAGCAGGGACAGCACCTCGAGGACATCAGCAGAAATAATTATTCAGACACCTGAGGGACTATTGCTTGTTCTCAAGTGTCACACAGGTTTTCTTGGTGTCTCTTAGTATTATTGTCATAATAGATAATGATACATCAGAGACAGTACTGTATTAAAGATTGCGTATTTCTATGGGTTACATTCATCTCCTATGCCCCTCCCTTTGTTTCTCTTAGTCTCTTGTTGGGTTATAGAACTATTGCACAGCCCTCCATAAAAATTCTCATTGCATGTGCTTGTTAATTTTTTACCTCTGCCCTCCCTCTCTGAATACCATCCACTTACCTTATTAGGCAGAGCTTTGTCAATCTCATTCTGAAGTTTCTTCTGCACATCAGGGTGGGTGGCCAGCTCATACATGATGAAGGAAATTGATGTGCTTGTGGCGTCATAACCAGCAAAAATGAAAACAATTGTTTGTGCTGCCATTTCTAGATCAGAAAGAGCTAAAAGGAAAAAAAACATTGCAGATAAGGAAGATCAAAGCAGAACATCATAGTTGAGATGAGAAGAAATTCAAATGGCACTCCTCATTGTCTGGGGATGAACAGAGGATAGCAGAACAGGGTCATTGTAGCTGAGTTTTACTCTGGTGTCTGTCTGATATACCAGGAAAAGGTCAAATTATTTTTAAATATATTTTTATGATTATGAGTGTTTTATCTGTACATATGTCTGTTTACCATATGTATCCCTGGTGCCCACGGAGGCTAGTAGAGGGCACCAGATACCTTGCAACTGGAATTACAGGTGATTGTGAGCTGCTGTGTAGGTGTTGTGAACTGAATGCTAGGTCCTCTAGAAGAGCAGACAGTGCTCTTAACTGCTGAATCGTCTCTCCAGTACCAAGGTCAAATTATTTTAATTCAGGTTGAGGTAAAAATCTATATTATTGGTGATGAAATATTAGGCCAAATTCCTGTCATCACAACTGGGCAATTTCAAGAGAAATAATTCTCTCTAACCTATACTATTATCACAGTTTGGAATGAAAAGTATTGAGGTCCTTGACAGTGATTGACAACTTGACAAGATCTAGAGTCACCTAGAAAATGAGCTTCCAGGCATGGTGTTATGATGTTATCTAGATTAACTTGCTTCCTGATAGGCCTGTATGGTTTATCTTTATTAGCTTAACTGACATGGAAAGACCTATTTTGTTTCTAAGCATTTATTTTTATTTTTATTTGTGTGAGTGTGCGTGTCCAAGTCAAACAATGGTGTCAGATCCCTGGAGCTGGAGTTACAAATGATTGTGAGCTGCCTATCATGGGTCTTGACAAACAGAGGACCTTGGCTCAGGTCCTCTGGAAGAGCAGCAAGTATCCATGACAGCTGAGTCACCTCGTCACTCCTGGAAGATCTATCTTAATTGTATCACCATTCCATAAGGTAGCCTTCTGGGCTTAATAAAAAGGAGAGAGCAAGCTGAGGACTGGAGTTCATGTTTCCTGACTGTGGATACGGTGTGACCAGTTGGCTCAAGTTTCTGCTGCCATGGTTATTCCACCATGATGGACCATACCTTCAAAGTGTGAGTCAGGAAGAAAAAAAAAAACTTCCTTAAATTGCTTCTGTCAATTATTTGACAGAGGAATAATATATAAATAACTAATTCAAATACTGCAGCTACCAGTAAAATATGGAATCCCTATGCTACCCAAGAAAAATATTTAAGTGATTTTCATTAAAATATAGGTGTCAAAAGTTTGTTTGTTATGCCAATGATTTACAGAAAGAAAATTAAGGGATTTTCCATCCAAACACATTCAAGGGAGCTGGAAAGATGGTACTTGTTAAGTGGTTAAGAGTGCTTGATGCTCTTGCAGAGAACCTGGATTTGATACCCATTCTTCACATGGCATTTCAACATTGCCTGTAACTCCAGTTCTAGGTGATCCAGGTACCAAGTGGTGCATATATATATACATACAAGCATTTATACATATAAACTAAACATGAATCTTTAAAAAAAATAGGAATCCTTAAACACTTTAGAGGAGACTCAAAGAAGAACATGTGGCTACAGGGAAACTCCTGCTATTCAAATGTGGCCCCATGGATCAACAGCATCTAGGAGCTTATTAGAGGCACACAATTCCAAACCTCTGTAGTGGAGGGGGGTGGGTAGTGTGGTAGACATTACATGTACTCATTGGAAAGAGCATATTGGAGATCTCTAGTTTTCCTCTCAATTCTTTTATGACCAGAAATTGCTCTACAAATTAAGGTCTCTTATAAGAATCAAAAATTAAATAAAGGTTGGTAAGATGGCTTAGTTAATAAAGATACTTGCTGAGCAAGTCAGATGGACTGTTTGATTCCTGTATCGATGTAAGGTGGACAGAAAACCCTGACTCTACAAGTTACCCTGTAACCTCCACATGCTTAACATAGCAGGTGTACTTCCTCATACCCCCCACACAAATGATTAATAATAACAATAAATTTAAATTAAAGGGGTCTGGAGAGATGGTTCAGTGAGTAAGAGTTCCTTTTGTGCCAAAGGGAGGTTCTGAGTTCAAATCACCAGAACGCACATAAATAGGTGACCATGTGTTCTTGCAACCCCATAAAGTAAGGGAAATGGAGACTAGAGGGTCACTGGGGCTTTCTGGTTGCCAGAATAGATCCACATGCATCTAGAGACTCTGCCCCAAATGAATAAGACAGAGAGCAACATGGAAGAATGCAAACATTCTCCTCTGGTCTTTGTAAGCACACGTGCATGCCCATACATGCTCACACGCACATACACACAGACACACAGACACAGAGAGAGAGAGAGAAAGAGAGAGAGAGAAAGAGAGAAAGAGAGAGAGAGAGAAACTAAAAATAACAGAAAGGACCCACCATGGCACACAAAAGAGCCCCAAGTGAATATGCATAAGAGAGTTGAATGCAAAGTAACTAGTGATTAAAAGAAAGTAACAGAGAATGCATGAGATCACAGTGATGAAAACAAGTGGACAACATTTAGATAATTGATAGAATTAAAAAGTAAAGAAGAGGACATTCCTTTACACTAGGTAATGGCTGATAAGCAAAGACTAAATGGTAGCAGAAAAGTCTTTATTCTGTAGCTACTACAATAATAATAGTTTTCATCACAAAGTATTCACAGAGATAAGAAATCAGGGGGTTAAAAGAATGAAGAAGAGCAGGGTATATAGTTTCCCAGATGCTATTTATACAGAGCAGAATAAATTGCAGATGAAGCTGTTGAACACAATTGCACCACTCTCTCCCAGGGATTACCCTCATTGCTGGACAGTGCACTTTGAATGGGGCTTAGATGCCAATTCCCAGCAGAGATACAGAATTAGTGAGATTGAAAAGAACTAAGAATCAGACTCTTCTCTGAAAGATGACCCAGTACCAATGAGGACTTCTGGGAACAAAATGTATCCTTCTGGCAGCCCTGCAGGCTCTGGTCCATTTACACCAGTGTACTTCTATAAAGCTACCTTGATCACCATAGATATCATCAATGGGAACATCATTATGAAATTTGTTAGAATTGCTTCCATCCTGGACCACCCCACGCATATGTTCTGATTCCCTCTTCTCTCTGGGTTTCTTGATTCACACACCGTGAAGTATCCTGGGTTACCTTTCTGGGACTCTTTGCCTTTTGAGTTCTGAGTGTTCATCATTAGCTGAAGAAAATCCACTCGGGTCTGGAAGCAGAACGAGAAAAGTCAATGATAAATATTTAGTTGAGAGGTCAGACTTGAAACAAGGGTTCAGAACTTCACTTCCCTTCTGATAATATGGCTACCTGAAGTCCACAAGTATGGGTTGAGTCATCAATGAATATAAGCATCTATGGGGTGAAGAAATTGCTCAGTGGTTAAGAGCACTGAATGCTCTTGCAGAGGACCTGGGTTCATCTTCTAGAACCCACAAGGTGAATCACAACCACTTGTAACTACAGTTCCAGGGGGGGTCTTATGCCCTCTTCTGGTCTCTGTAGGAACTACACATGTGTAGTGCACAGGCATAGAGGTGAGCAAAATACCTGTACACTTAAATTTTAAAGGAAAACTAAAGACTCTGTCAGCAAACCTTGGAGAACAATACATTTCCTGGGAGAAATGCAGCTTTTGGTCTTTGTTCTCCTGATATAAGTTTCTCTGGCTTTTGAGCAGATTCCTGGCCAAAGAGCTGCTGGATCCTTCTCTCATCATGCTTGCTCAGGAAAGTCCCTGAATGCCAACTCTCTCTGTTCTCTTAGCACAGAGCTTAACCAGAAGCACCCTTGATTAATTCTCTCTCTAAACTCATTGCCAAGTTTTGGGTGAGCATCTCCTGACTCTCACACACTCTACACACTTCACAATGACAAGTGTCAAAACAGGTGCCCTTCTCTATGATCTCCAGACAACCTTTTTGTGGCCTCCAGGCTACACAGAGCAGAGCCAGGTAAGCAGCCTCAAAACTGATTGTCCAGAGAAAGTATTTACCTACTGGGTGAGTGGCTTCTGGTCTCACTGCCAAGAAAATACCTATACACAAAGCAGGAGGTATTCAAATTTAACATAGGCCAATCTCCCCACCAGGTATGACCATACTTCTTTTGAAGAATATATCAAAATAAGAGGTTTAAAATTAAAAACATTCCTTTGATGATATAAACTTTAGGGGGAGAATCACAGTAGTAGATATATTTTCTAAAATGAATTCTATTTTTCACTTCTTTCAATAAAGTGTGGCAGCAATGTTTTTACTTAATTAGTACTTATCTTAGAGCACAGTAAATTCACTCTTTTTGACAAATGTGAAACTGTTTCAATCATTCTCATATAGAATCATCCATCTTCTATCTTTTTATCTCCCTAAAATGTAAACAGTGCCTTACTCTAAGCATAGTTTTCTTTATTCATTTTAAGAGAACCCAAAGTACATAAATCACACACTCACAGCCTGATAGCATCATGACCAAACCCTAAGTATTGTGATCAAACTCTGAACATTGTGATCAAACCCTGAACATTGTGACCAAAACCTCAAGCATTATGCCCAAACTCCAATCATCATGACCAAACACTTAGCATTGTGACCAAACCCTGAGCATTGTGACTGAACCCTGAACATCATTACCAAACCCAGAGCATCATTACCAAACCCTGAACATTGTGGCCAAAACCCCCAAGCATTATGTTCAAACCCTGAGTTTCATTACCAAACCCTGAACATTGTGACCAAAACCCCAAGCATTATGGCCAAACCCTGAGTATCAACCATTACCAAACCCTGAGTATCATTACCAAACCCTGAATATTGTGGCCAAAACCCTGAGCATTATGTCCAAACCCTGAGTGTCATTACCAAACCCTGAACATTGTGACCAAGACCCCAAGGATTATAACCAAACTCTGAGTATCAACCATTACCAAACCCTGAGCATCATGACAAAACCCTGAGCATCATGACCAAACCCTGAGCACCATGAAAGCAGCATGAAAATTTACCTTCTGGTTTGAATCAAGGCGATTTTTCTTCATGCTTGTTACAAATTTTTTGAAAAAGTTCACTGATTGTCTTGGAAAAATGGAGAGACTTAGTAACTCATATATTGGAGTAAGGAATGGAAACAGAACTACAGAGAAAAAATAAATGCAGAGAATAAATGACCAATGATTGTCCAACATCAACTGATATGTCTACAATGCAATCTCTATATTTAAGACTCAGGGGAAATCATGTATGAGGAGGTAGAAAGGGTATAAAACCAAGAATATGAGAAGGTCTGCTGTAAGATTGCATCTTCCAGACACACCTTAGAAATTGGACCCATGAAATCTCAATAATATGGTTGTTTAAATGATATCTGTGCAATGATAACACTGGTTGACATGCCAATGTGGATGTGAAAATCCCACCAGTTCTTACCTCTAGATGAAGAGCTACAGGAAATTAATGACTATTGAGAGAAAAAATTGTTTTTATCCAAGCATGAGTCCCAGATAGTTAACCATAAGCATGTATATAAGAGCAACATTAAATGGGTTCTGTAGGATATATACATGTGCATATATCTATATATAACCATTATAGTTATAAGGGAAGAGTCATAGATTTAAGGAGTTGGGGACATGAGTGGAGTTGGAGGTACTGGAAATAAAGAAAATATATACTCATGTATAAAATTTAAAAAATAAGAACTGTACAGCCGGGCAGTGGTGGCACACGCCTTTAATCCCAGCACTCGGGAGGCAGAGGCAGGCGGATCTCTGTGAGTTCGAGACCAGAATGGTCTACAAGAGCTAGCTCCAGGTCAGGCTCCAAAGCTGCAGAGAAACCCTGTCTCGAAAAACCAAAAAAAAAAAAATAAGAACTGTAAATAATCCCCCATAATGTTTGACTCCTAAATGTACCCTAAGATGCCAATAATAAAAAATCATGAAGAAAAAAGTGAAGTTTCAGATGGGATGGTGCTGTAAGAACTCCTTCAGCCAGTAGCCTTTAAGACACCAGCCCACTTAGTTGTGACCTTTTATACTATAAGTGCCTATGTAAGGCAAGCCCTCACTCTCTCTCCCGACTTCTGGATTCAGTTCCTGTTCCCTGTTTGTGCAGAGGACTATGAGTCTACCCCTAAATAAATAACCCTTTAATATATGCAGTTCTGAGCTAGTGTAGGATTAATTTGTAAATTCCATTTTCATCTGGCACCCAACGTAGGTGAAATGTGGAGAAAATGGAACCCTTCTGAACTACTGGCAGCAAAACAAACAAAACCTCCTGAAAAAATTTCAGTTCCCCAACAAGTCAGATAAAAAAAATTCCTCTATAATTCATTAATTCCACACCAATTTCCTACTCAAAAACCATGAAAAATGTCCTGTCATCAGATGGTTAAGAATATGATGGAACATAGGAGTGGCAACAAATGGGTCTGCTGAATATGATATTAAATGACAGAAACTAGTTGCCAAATTCCATATACTCTATAAAATATTTGTATTGTATTTTAATGTTATGCTCAGAATAGGCAGTTCTACAGGAACAAACAGTTAATGGAACATTTCTTATGGTGAGTAGGAATGGGAGATGCGAACAAAAAGGTGTAGTTTTGCTTGGAAAACACATTTCCTGGTTGACAATGGTGATGGGTACATGTCCCATTGGTGAATAAAAATTGAATTATACATTTTAAATAGTTGAACTTTTTAAATGTGAACTATATCTCAATTTATGCTGTTATTTTGATTATTATGTAGGAGGGAGGAATATAAAGAAGCAGCATGGTGGTCATGGTGCACACTTTTACTCTCAGCCCTCAGGGAGACGGAGACAGGCAAATTATCTGTGAGTTCAAGGCCAGTCTAGTCTACAGAAGGAGATCCAGGACAAAAAATAAAAGAGAAAAGAAATAGTGTACATACATATGGAGAGAAGAAATGGATCAAAAACTGAAAACTTTAAGATCTTCTTGGCTTTCTGTACAAATGGATCTTGTGGGTTGTTGAGGGAATCAACGTTCACTCCAAATGATGTGCCAGTGATCACATCCATGCTATAAGCTCCAAGGATACTGAATAGAGAGAGACATGGGAATCAACATCTGCATCTGAGGCAGCTCTTATTTCTGAGCTACCCAGGCAGGGAGCCACACAGAACCTCCTGCTGCATGGTCAGTGAAGTCAAGATTTCTATAACACTCACACATGGGACCGTTGCCTGTGGTTGGTTTGCAAATGTCATTTTTCTATAGTTGAGGGGATGCTAAGGTGCTTGCAGTGCTATCAACCACATCACCACTTACTCTTTCATGGTGACGGGCTTCCCTTTCTCTTCTTCTCGTCTCAAGTTTTTCACCAATGTATCTCCATACTGTCCAATGATGGGAAACATCTAAGCATAAAACACAACATTTGTAGCTAAATGTAGAAACTCAGGTACCAGAAAGGCAATTTGTTCCCAGTAACAAAGCAATGAGTAGGATGTTACAGTGTATTTTATAATGGGTATGAAGATGAAAGACCATCTTATAGGCACTGTAATGCAGAGGACCGACCCTTGGAAAAAGACTATGGACTAGTTTTCTATCTGTCCCTAGATTCATTTCAGTAAATTCCCTCTCCATCTTCACCTCCTTGAGTTTTCCACTAGTAAATGTTGGAGACAGCAGTGTTCGAAGTCTCTTCCATTCTTCATCCTCGGATATAGAGATGGCCTTTTTCATAAATCCCACTGGCCCAAAAGGCTAGAGTTCAAACAGAAAGAATATTTATCATATTAAAGTTATGGTAATCTTCACAATTCTATAAAGTTGGTTAGCTAAGCATAATTTGCTTAACAAATATTTCTGACTATTAAATTCTGGACATTACTAGATGCTCAACAATCTTATTTAATTTGTCTGTAATTCCTATGCATGGAGGTGACACCATACACCTGGCATTGCTTCACATCTTTCTATGACTGTCTCACTTTAAATGAAAGTCACCCTCACAGAATACACAAGAACAGATAGGACAGACCTACAGCATCCTTCAAAGCTATGCAGACAAAAATTGATCAGTAACAGACAGAAACCGGCCATGGCAAAGTATTAGCTCAGGTCAGTTTCTCTTCAACATCTGTCAACAGTAAAAAGAATCGGACTCTTTGAAGCTGAGTTCTTTAAAAAGCTATAGATGCTATGAAATATTTATTTGATATTTCAAGGAATAATACAATGGTATAGAAATTTTTTATCTTAGTTTTCTATATAAGGGCATGAGGAAAAAATACTTCTATCCTCTACTAGGAATGTTCTTCAACCATGTATATCTATGAACATTGGATCAATGGAACACACACACACACACACACACACACACAGTTGTTGTTGTTGTTGTTGTTTTGTTTTGTTTTGTTTTGTTTTGTGCCAGAGTCTCATTATGTAGCTATGTCTGTCCTGTAACTCATTATGTGTACCAGGTTGGCCTTGAACTTACAGAGATCCTCCTGCCTTTGCCTCTCAAGCACTGATATTAAAGGCATGCATTGCCACACCTGGCTCCCAGAACTGTAATTTGTGTTCCTTCACGACAAAAGTCTAGAATAGCACATGCACACAGACTTCTTCCTCTTCATGATACAAGATGATGCAAAATTCTTGAATTAACTTTACACTTAATGGTGAAATTCTGAACTTTTCATCCATTGATCTGTAGCAACTTTAAAAAGTCTGCTGTGTCAGCCTGGTCTATATAGTGAGTTCTAGGATAGCCAGAGCTACACAGAGAAACCCTGCCTCAAAGAAACAAAAAAGTCTACTGTCACCTCTGTCATTCAGTACCACCCTAGAAGTACCAACTAATGCAACAATGCTAGAAAAGATATGGATTCCAAAGTAATAAGCAAAGTTATTCTTATGTTCAGGCAACATAATTATCTGTGTACAACATATCAAATAACTCACAGAAAAAAATTCATAGGAATAATAATGAGTTTGGCAATTATTCTATGATACAACAGCAATTCAAAATCAATTGTGTTTGTACTTATCTGCAATTATATTGAAAAAATCTCAAGAATAATACATAATTGTCAACCATATCCAGGCATATTATAAGTTATTTATACTTAAGATATTAGTATAACAAAATATGTTCATCTTTCAGTTGAAACAGAATTTCCATGTGGCAATCAAAAGAAATCTAAAAGTGTAGATTTCTTTTCTACACTTCTAATACATAGTCATGCATTAGAAGATTCAACGCAGAAAATGTTTATTGTCTCATGTCGACTTCAAATTTTTAACAAACTGAGAACCTTATCAATATAGACAAGCTTGGTCTGATTTTGGCTAGAAAGATAAAGGTGCAATAATAGTTCTAAAACCTCAAAAAATTGGGTAATATGAGTCCACATTATGTAAATATTCAATTCTCAAGATGATATGGCCCTAGAGTATAAAAAGACATTTGCTCAATGGAAGAAAATATAGCATGAGAAAAGGTTATATACAAATAGAGGCAACATGTCAAAAATTTGTAGATTTATTCATTTTTATATTTTGTGTGTGTGCTTATCTGTATGTGTGTTTGTGCACCACATGTGTGCAGTGACTTCAGATGCCAGAAGACAGCATTAGATCCCTGGAACTTGAGTTACAGATGGTTGGGAGCTGTCATGTGGGTTCTGGAAATTGAACTGTAGTCTTAACTACTAAGTCATTTCTTCAGTCCCTGAATAAGCATTGATAATTCTATAGGAAGATTGCTATGGAGGGAACAGTTTGCCTCAGAAAACAGGTAAAGGACTGGACATGTATGGTACAACATGAAACTTTACCTGAGTTCCATACTTTATACCCCAAATTCCAAACACATCATAGATAATTACTGTAAAGTATGAAATGATAGGCACATGCTGTTTAAAAAGATCGAATGTTAGGCATGTCTGAGGATGGAGCTCAGTTGGCAGCATGCTTGCCTAGTATACATAAAGTCTTGGGCTTGATCCTCAGAGCTGCATACGCCAAGTAGAGTGGCACAAGCCCATAATAGCAGCACTTGAGAGGTTGAAAGGTGAGGCAGGGACATATAAGACCTTATTAAAAGAAGAGTGCTGAACAAAATATAATCAGGCCCAAAAGTACAACCATGAAAAGAAAAAAAATGGATTAGACTCCACGAAAAAGAAAAGACGGGTGATCCATGACTACTCTCACACACTTGCTAGGGAAATGGGAAGAAACAGTGCTGTGCCTTTACTGTGTGGTTGTCACAGATTTAGATAAGTGACAAACTGCAGAGAGCTACACACATACATACACAAATCAGAGAAATGGATATAATATGCTCTGGATGATATTAATGTCAATTTTTTTGGTATAGCAGTTGTGCCCTAGGTAGCTTTAATTGTCAACTTGGCACAGCCTACAGTCATCTCAGAGGCGAACCATGACTGAGGAATTGCTCATATCAGACTGGCCTGTGGGCTGTCTGCAAGAGATTAAATTGACTAGGAATTGATGCAGTAAGGACCAGTCCATTGTGGGCAGAACTATCTCTAGGCTGGTGAGCTTGTGCTTTATAAGGAAGCTAACTAAGTGTGAGTCTGAGCAAGCCACTGAGTAGACTTTCTTCATGGTTTTTGCTTCAAGACTCCTTTTTGAGCTCCTGTCCTGACTTTGTTCAGTCATAGACTGTGGCTTGGAAGTGTCAGCTACTGAACCCTTTCCTCTGCCAAATTGCTTTAGTCACAGTGTATTTTCAAAGCAACAGAAAGGAAAGAAGAAAGAGCAGAACTATATTTTATTTATAAAAGACATCATTATTATATAAAAAGGACCAAAACATGAAGAATAACAAGAACTTTCCTCAGCCCATATGGTGGTAGATCTTTAAATTAAATATAAATTTAAATTAAATATAAATTTTTGTGGTGGATTGTTGTTGTTTGTTTTGACTCTTTACTCTTTTTACCTTTTGGCTCTTTGGGTCTTTTGGGATGCCCATCCCCCAACTCCCAAATAAATCACATGTAGGGTGTCTTATTCTTTCTCTCTTTTTATTTTTGAGCTCTGGATGTGTTGGAACTTACTCTGTAGAATGGGCTGGTGTTGAACTCACAGAGATCTGCCTGTTTCTGCCTCCCAAGCGCTAGAATTTAAGGTGAGTGTCACCATCACCCACCTTATTCTTTCTTATGAATGCTGTGCCTTAGCTTGGCTTGTTTCTTGCCAACTTAAATTATCCCACCTATCTTTTGCCTCTGGCCCTTTTATCTTTCTCTATTTCTGTAAATCTTTTCTATCTTTCTTATTCCGTGTCTGGCTGCGTGACTGGGTGACTGGTCCCCAGCATCCTCCTCTCCTCCTATTCTCATTGTTTGATCTCCCTATATCTCTTTTTCTCCTTCTATTTATTCTCTCTGATTGCCATCCTTGACTATCCTTTCTCCTGCCTTGCTATGTATTAGATCAATCAGATATTTTAGACAGGCAAATTAACACAGCTTCACAGAGTCACACAAATGCAACATAAAAGAAAGCAACACATCTTTGCATCATTTAAAAATGGTCCACGGCATAAACAAATGTAACACATCTTAAACCATTATTCTACAAAAGTGGATCGTTGTGGTGGTTTGAACAGGAATGGTCCTCATAGGCTCATAGCTTTGAATGCATGGTCATTAAGGAATGGTGCTGCTTGACAGAGATTAAAAGGTGCAGCTTTGTTGGAAGAGGTGTGTCACTAGAGATGAGACCTGTGGTTTCAGAAGCCCAAGCTAGGCCCAGAGTTTCTTTCTTCTTACTGTCCATCAATCTGGATGTAGAACTTTCAGCTACCTTTCCAGCATCATGTCTGCCTGCATGCTGCTGTGCTTTCCACCATGGTGACAATGGACTAAACCTCTGCAACTGTAGGCCAGCCCCAATTAAATGCTTTATTTATTAAGAGTTGCCAAGATCATGATGTCTCTTCACAGCAATAAAACATTATTAAAACAAGACAATAGTAAAGATTTGTATTTCTTCAGAAAGAACACCTACCCGACGGTTTGTGAAGACAGAGTAGCATTCTTTCACCAGTACTGTTTTGATGATCTCTGGATCTGTGATAGCCAGCACAGGTTGTTGACCATCATATAACCTGAGGTGGGAAAACAGGTGGATTGTATCTCAGAAGTCAGATTCTGCACCTGGATTTAAACCTGGGACTCCAGACTCCACACCCCAAGCTCTATAAAGCACAGTAACATGAACCTCTACTTCAAGTTCTGACTATAGAAGCCACTGGAATCTTGTGAAATGAAGGGTAGTGTGGCTAAAACAGGAAAGAGACACTTAGGATGAAACAGCTCTTCAAAGACATCCTTATTAAGAATGAACACTGGAGCATCAGTTAAGGCTAGGCGTTAAACATACATTGTTATTGTCAATACTATTCTTTCATGTCCAGTATCTGTGTTGGGCATGTGGCTCAGTGGTATAGCCCTTGTCTGTCAAGTGTGTGGCACTGGGTTTGACACTCCAAGAGATATAAACAATTCAGAGAAAATGAATAAATGATTCCAAAGTCAAAACAGAGTGTACAGATAATAATGTTATAGGAACAGTTGTTTGGGGCCACCAGAGGGCAGCACAGCCTGTGCTTAGCATTGAATCACATGGTCTCTAAGGATTGCATCACCTCAGAAGATCCTGTGGCCAGACCTATGGTTTCTGAGGATAGATAAGAGGAGATGAAAAGACAGAGCCTCCTCCCACTAACTTGTGTCTTACAGCACTTCCTCCAACCCTCTGACAGGGAAGGGCTATGTCACAAGCTCAGCCACTCAGCAAAACTGCTGAAAGCTTAACTTTGAAGGAGTAAAGAGTGGCTTAAACATTCCCTTTATTTCTTCTTCAATGTCAGCAGAATTCAATGGACAGAAAATATCCATATATTCTAGCAAAAGTTCTTATCTTGAAATTAATAATGGACCAAAATCAAAATAGTGATACAAACGCCCCATGTAAGGTTGAGCAATCTGGAGTCTCTTGTCTGCATATTGGCCAATGTGGGTCTCTATGTCAGTCATGACCTAATGAAGCAAGGAGCTCTGCTGATGAGCACTGCGAGGCGAACTAATCTCCAGGTCCAAAGACAAGTCATCTGGAGTACATTCAGTGCTATGTCTAGTTTGCGTAGTGATATTTGCAGATCCTCCTTCCAAGGCTGAAGGATGATGGCAGAAGAGGTGTAAAAAGATTCTAAGAGCTTGCCTCCTTCCAAGGCTCAAGGATGATAGCAGAAGAGGTGTAGAAAGATTCTAAGAGCTTGAGGCAGAAGACAATAAGGAAGCCATCTTCTGGACTCATATGGACTCACAGTGGTTGTGACAGCACACACAAGTACTTCTTAACCTCAAGCCAGAAAGAAGTCCCAGCATAGAGAATAGAGGTGGGCTGGAAGTCCCATCCCTAGCTGACAAGCCATTGGTGATGGTTGGAAGACAATTCCCATTTCCTCCCCTCTAATCCATACCATCACTATTCTCCTCCAATTTCATATGCTCTTTATCTTTTCTAACTTACTGTGTCTATATGCTCTTTATCTTTTCTAACCTACTGTGTCTACTTAATGCTGCCAGTATGTTGATGTGCATAGGGCCATCTATTGGAGCATGGGGTAGCCATTGAGGGGCCCCATCCTTGTTCTCTTATCAGCCATGCTTTGCCAACTTCTAAGCTAGGGGTGGGACTTCCTGACCATCCCCTCTCCACCATGCTGGGATTTTGTCTGACTTGATCTTCTGTGGCTAGACCAGTCACAGGCCCATAATGGACAATAACAAACCAACTTCTGAAAGTCTTTTTACACCTATAGATTAGCGCAGGTCTCAACCCTCATCAGAGAAGCTTCTTTTAGCACACTGGTTCTCAACTTGTGGGTTGTGACCATTGGAAAATACATATTTTCAATGATCCTAGGAACTGATATACCACTCAGTAGCAAAATTAAAGTTATAAAGTAGCAACAAAAATAAACTTATGTTTGAGGGTTCCTAAGACTATCAGAAATATGTATTTCTCTAATGGTCATGATCCAACAGTTGAGAACTGCTGTTTTAGCAGAAGATGGTGACTAGCATAGAGACTCACAACTAGTCAACATGCATAAAATAAGATTGTGGTGTGCTTGTTCCTAAATGGGACATCTCTGTCATACCCTCTCTTAGTCAGGGTTACTATTGCTGTGATGAAAGACTATGACCCAAACAAGTTAGGGAGGAAGGGGTCTATTTGGTTTACAGTTTCATGCCACAGCTCATCACTGAAGGAAGTCAAGACAGGAACTAACACAGGACAGGGTTCTGGAGGTAGAAGCTGTTGCAGAAGCCATGGAGGGGTGCTGCTTATTAGCTTGCTCCTCATGCCTTGTTCAGCCTGTCTTCATATAGAGCCCAGGACCACCAAGCCAGGGGTGGCACCACCTATAATGGACTAGGTCCTCGCATATCAATAACCAATTAAGAAAATGCTCTACAACTGAATATTGTGGAGGCATTTTCTTAACTAAGGTTCTCTTCTTTCAGACGACTTTACTTGTATCAAGTTGCTACAAAGCTAGCCAGTACATCCTCCTCCTCCGAGGCTCAGGCATAATCCTGGAAGATGGGGTTGGAAGAACTGTAAGAGCTGGAGGCTGCGAATGACCCCTGTGGGACTGTTTTCTGGATCCAACAATGCAATTCCGCATTTGAACTGACACCGGCATGACTGCATGCATAGGACTTTCTGTTTTTTTGTTTTTTTGGTTTTTTTTTTTTTGGTTTTTTTTTTGAGACAGGGTTTCTCTGCAGCTTTAGAGCCTGTCCTGGAACTAGCTCTTGTAGACCAGGCTGGTCTCGAACTCACAGAGATCCGCCTGCCTCTGCCTCCCGAGTGCTGGGATTAAAGGCGTGCGCCACCACCGCCCGGCTTAGGACTTTCTGTTTTTAAAAATAAACTTGCTGTATTAGAAGGAAGAGGCATGAGCTGTTCCTAAAGGCTCTTGGGTCACCAAATTACAGAGGGTGCCATGACAGACAACACTCTCAACTGAATTCACACTGTTCAACTTGATTCCTGTGATATGTATTATCTTTATCTTAGCAAACCTTCAAAGGCTTTACCCCAAGAACTGTGTCCTGACACTGTCCTCCTATGGGAGTTGTGTTATCCTAACAAGTATTCCGAATGTCCGGTTTCAGAAGACTCACCCCCATGTTTTCCCATACTTCTTATAGCAATATTCGTCAAATTTCCATGTACCCTGGGAAGAGAAGTAAAATGAAATTTGTTATTGTTCTGTTACCTACTAACCCTTCCTAACTAGGGCACAAATGACTCAAGTCTCATGCAGTCAGGCTGCTGGTCTTATTGGCAATCAGATGCAAGTTATCATTAGAGATATCTGAAGGGATGGGGAGACTAGAGGAGTTGTCTGGAATAAAGAGTTTAAACTGTTCTTGCACTTTCTCGGGGGTTTAGAACACTGTAGTAATAAAGAAAGGACATTGAGCCTACAGTTCATGATCCTACAGAAGCTAAGTTATAAAAGAAAAACATATATGGACCCACCTGTGGGTTGGAGACAGACAGGGTCACCTGACAGGATTGGGAGCATGGGAGGAGGTAGAGGAATGGAGGGTTGAAGAGAGCTTGGGGGAATGGGATGGTCAAGATGGAGGGGGGAACAGATATGAGAGTAGGGAGAGAGATATCTTGATTAGGGAGTCATTGTGGGATTGGCTGGAAGCCTGGCTCTGGAGAGGGTCCCAGGAGCCCACAGCTAAGACCCTAGGTAATAGTGGGGAGGGTGCCCGAACTGACATTACCCTGTATTCAGATTGATGATTATCTTAAATATCACCATAGAAACTTTATCCAGCAACAGATGGAAACAGAGGCAGAGTCCCACGTCGGAGCACTGGACTAAGCTCCCAAGGTCCAGTTGAAGAGTGGAAGGAATGAGAATACAGAAAAGGGGAAACAACTCTAGGAAGAGGTGGAAAAGAAACAATAGGGAAGGTGTGAATGTGAGAGAATGAGTGGAGAGTACAAAAATCACAGACAAATGGAGATCCCCAGGAGGACAGAGTAAAGGAAACTCACTGGGTCTGATTTTTCAGTACTAAAGATGAGAAATGAAGGCTTCCTCTCACTGAAGTACAGCTGTGATATAGTGCAATGGGCACAGCACCTGCCAAGCTCCCACAAAGTCCTGGTTTGCATCTTTGGAGGCTTGTCGTGGTCACTCCTGCCCTTAATCCCAGCACATGGGAGGTGGAGACAGGAGGATCAGAAATTCAAGTCATCCTTCCTTACATAGTGAGTTCCAGGCCAAGCCTTGGCTACTTGAGACCTCATAAGGAAATAAAAGAAGTTCCACTATAAAAAGTGTGTCTAGCTCTTGGGGGAATGTCTATTAGAGAGTTCACCTGAGAAGGTTAGAGTTATAGACGTGTGCCTGGAGGCCTGCCTTTACCTCTCATTTTTTCACTCAGGAGTATTTCCTTCCCACAGGATAAACACATGCATTCTTGTGTGAAGAATAAAGCGATGGAAAGCCGTGAAGTGATGGAGACCTTATTTAGAAGTCAGGACTGCAGTAAGCTTCTAGCTATAAAATGTAGATTCTGACAGACAGCTAGAGTCTTTGGGGGCATGAAATCTTAGCAGAGAGCAACCCATCTGCCCTCAGAAGCTGATCTCATTACTTTCTGACCAGGCTTCAGCCTTGGGCCAAGGTTAGACCAGGCTATCCACCAAGAATCAGTCATTCATTGTAGATGGTACCAAATTTTTGGTAATTGTTGCTAAATCATCTTTCTTATGGTGATTCCATGAAGTGAGTTCACCTTTGCATAGAAAACCAAAATTTGCTGTGGTATCTGAGGGTGGAAAACAAGCACATTTTGTGTTAGTTGCAACCACATGCTGCTCAGACTGACTTTCAGGATGCTGCCTTTAAGAAAAAGAAGCAACGCAGAACACCATTATTCTGTCAAATCCCCAAAGATGCCCTGGGTACTAAAGCATGCATGGAGCCAATGAAGTAACTGTGAGGGACTTAGCAGTCCCTGAGAGGTTTCTGGTAAGGGGGAGATCCCTATAGTCAATATACAGGCAACCTGATCCATGGATGCTGCAGAGCTGGCCAGCAGGAAGTAAACAAACGCTGCTCCAGAGTCGGGTGTGAAGTCTAGTCTAGTGCACACAGGCTGCCGCAGCGCTACCGTGACCAGGCATGGCTTCCCATGAGTTCTGGCTTAGGAACCTGTGCCTTCCTGGAGGCCCCACTGAGGAAAACCCTAGGCTTCTGCTGCTCCTTACAACCTGAGGGTGAAGTCCTGAACACCAGGCTCTACCTGTGGTCACAATTTTCTAACCAAAGCAAGTTGGCAGTTTTAAACAATGTCATCAAACCCTAAAAGGAAGCCTGAGCACTCTCCTGGTTGGACACACAGTTTCCAGTGGTCTGACACCCCAGAACTTCCTCCCAAGGACTGGCATTCGCATCTATGGAAGTGATCTATAAATGGATGCATACAAAGTTGTAGTTGGGCTGAGTGTGTTGGTACATGCTTTTAATCCCAGCACTTGGGAGGCAGAGGCGGGAGGATCTTTAAGAGTTCAAAGCCAGTCTGATCAACATACAGTTCCAAACCAAGTTGGCTACATAGTAAGACCCTGGCTACAAAAAGGCCCCAGAAATAGCTCTGCAATTAGAAGGACTAGCTGTTCTAGCAGAGGAACCAAGTTCAGTTCCCAACACCCACATGGTGGTTTACAACCATTTGTAACTCCAGTACTAGGAGAACTGATACCTTCTTTGGACCTCTGCAGGCACCAGGCTCACATGTGGTGCACAGATGTAAGTGCACACAAATACTCATAATCCAAAAAGAAAATAGATAAATCTAATTTTACAATGAATTGCAACTCTAAGAAATGATAAAGAAGCCAGGTGGTAGCTGCAGTGGTGCATACCACCTTTAATTCCAGCACTTGAGGGGCAGTGGCAGGTGGATCTCATAGAGCAAGTTCCAGGACAGTCAGACAGTCAGGGATGCTGCACAGAAAAACTCTGTCATGAAAACCAAAAGCAGAAAAGAAATATATGGAAGCACTTAAACACTACTCACTTCACGATAAGAAAGAATGGTGCCAAATAAAGGCAGAGGTTTTGGTCCAGGAATTCCGAGTTTCTTAAAAATCCCATGAGAATAGGTCCCATATCTGTAAAGTAACAGAGAAATCCAAGTTGTCAGGATTGCCATTGTAACTTTAAACAGGTGGACATGTATCAGTCATTGACTCAAGAGCTGCAAGAATCAAACCACTGAAGTATCAACTAGGCAACAAATAACATTAAAACCATAACAACTACAATCCCAAAAGCTGAATGGCCAAAAGCTAGGCAGAATTTTTAGGGCAGAGAGGACACTGGGAAGAAGGGTAGAGATAAGGAGAGTTGGCAACCAGGCAGAGAGCAAGCAACAAGGGGAGTGCAGAGTAAAGGTAATAAAGCCTTGAGGGAAAATGTAGATTGATAAAAATGGGTTAATTTAAGTTGTAAGAGCTAGCTATCAACTGAGCTTTCCAAATTAATAATAAGTCTCTGTGTTGTTATTTGGGAGCTGGCAGGTCGGACAGAAAAATCTGCCTACAGAACACCTCATCAACGCCTCATTAGCAACTGGTATTCTTCTCTGAAGATTGTGCTGGATGCCTTTTGCTATTAACAAATAAACAATAAATAAAAGAAAACAACAACAAAAGCATTTAGTGTTCAGTGGTTTCCATATTGCAGGATAGAAACACAGGTTGTAGGAAGGAATTGTGTTCCAGATAAGGATCAGAGAAAAGAAGAACAGATGTTGACTTTTCTACAAGAGCTGGGGTATTGTACAAATTAGGTTTTTTGTTTGTTTATTTGTTTGTTTGTTTCTTTTATATTAACTTGACTCAAGCTAGAGTCATCTGGGAAGAGGCAACCTTAAATGAGAGATTGCTTCTGTCACATTGACCCGTGGGCAAGTCGTGGGGCATTTTCGTGATTAATGATTGATGTAGAAGGACTTGAGTTCACTATGGTGTCATTGGTTCCTGGGTTGTAAAAAAGATGACTGAGTAAACCATGGGGAACACACCCATAAGCAGTGTTCCTCCGTTGCTTATGCTTTAGTTCCTGTCTTCAGGTTCCTTCCTTGGCTTCCCTTCATGATGAACTGTAAGCTGTTATGTGAAACAAATCCTTTCCTCCTCAGTTTGCTTTTGGTCATAGATGGTGTTTATCATCCATGTAGGATGATAAACAAATTAAAACTGAGGCACTGTGTAACTTTGTGTAAATCAGGTTGGAAGGTGTGACAGATGAGAAAACGAAACACCCACATCCACAGGGAACCCGTCATAAACATTACTTCGGCTGACAAAAGAGAGAAGGAAAAGAAAATGAGAAAAAAACACCTAAGCAACTAGGCTGTTGGAGTCTCAAAACCTTGGAAAGGCAATGACTGCTAATGTATGTTAATAAGAAGCAACATAGGGAGGAAGGGCTTATTTTCCTGACAATTCTGTGTTGCAGTCTATTGTATCTGGGAAGTCAAGACAGAAACTCAAGTATCAAGTCACAGTTAAGAGCACAGAGAGAATAGACAAAACCCTTTGAGCAATAAGATTAGATAGAGTTACGAGTGGGAGCTCACAGAATGGCCAACGATGATAGGACCTATATAAGTGATGATTTGCCACTTCCCCTCCATGATCTCTTTGGCTGATTCAACAGGAAAAGGGAATGATGCCCTGCATATTACACCAAATCCAGTTATAGGTAGGGGAGGAGCCTGGACAGCTACTCACATGTAGAGAAGCACCAGGCTGGTAGCCAGCAGCACCAATGTTTCTATGGAAAGGTTGGGGATAAGCTCCATTTCAGCTTTCCTTCAGTAGTTCTGGCTCCAAGGTTCCCTCGCAACTGAGAGTCTGGCAGGGCTCCCTTGCTGTGCCCAGCTGGGATCTAGTGAGGCTAGTCTACAGTGTTTAATGCTCTGGGAAAGGAGGAGGTGTCAGCGCTGCAGCCAGTAGATGGGCCACTTGCATACTGCCTGAACTTGGAGGTGTTGTCCGTCCATGTGGCACTGTGACAGTGCCAAAGTTCATGAATTTCCCTGCTCTGACCTTTGAGTTTGCATTCTGTGTCTATTCGTTCTTTCAGAAGCTCAAATCCATTGGTACTAATTTGCAGTTGTGTCCGTGGCTGTTCTAATTCCAAAACACATTAAGTCCACACAATTAAACTGTAAATACTGATCTTTGCCTATGCAAGGCCTTCTTCCTTTAAGGCCCCCATGTGTTTCTAAAGATGTGAAACCCACAACTGAAAATCACTTCCCATTCTGCACTCCTTTGTTTCTTGGCACAAAATTTCATTGTTTTTCTCTGTACTCTTACATTTTCTGTTTTTAAAATATTTATTTATTTATTATGTATACAATATTCTGTCTCTGTGTCTGCCTGCAGGCCAGAAGAGGGCATCAGATCTCATTTCAGATGGTTGTGAGCCACCATGTGGTTGCTGGGAATTGAACTCAGGACCTTTGGAAAAGCAGGCAATGCTCTTAACCGCTGAGCCATCTCTCCAGCCCCTTACATTTTCTTTATGATGTTTCATGTCATTCCTTCCTATCCTCCAGCTCTTGCCTTCTTTCCTCCATCTTTTCTGAGGTGTTAGGGAACTGTAGCCTTGGATAGTAGAGTTGATAGAGACATCTCATTTACAGCAAGACACTGGCAGTCACTATGTCTCTTTTAATAGCTTCTTATCAAGTCTGTTGGGTATGTTATGGTGGTATTTTCATTATCACTTTATAGACACAGAGACAGGAAGAGGTAAAAGAAGTGTCCAAGACAGAACCACAAAGGCAGGAAACAGACAGAATTCTGATGAATTGTAATTTTGTAGATAGCATTGTGCTTGTCTTTGAATAGGCTCCTAAGAACCCTGATGATTGAGTCAGCATCACACCATGTAAATATTTCATTGTATACCTCATAAATTATTCCTAGTGTGGCCAAAATTATTACAAAATGGCTTTGTAAGCACACAATCCACATGAACATCTTAAAAGCCATTGTTAAATTGTGTGCATGTTCTTAATTCCCAAGTAGTAGGATGCTATGAGCTAAGTTCAAAATGACCAAGGAAGTGGACTTTGAGGTCAGAGGTCAGTCAGAGGTAGGTGTCTTCATTACTTTGCTATTGCTATAAAGAGATGCTATGACCAAGGCAACTTAGAGAAGAAAGAGTTTATTAGGGGCTACAGTTTCAGGGGCTTAGTCCATGGCCATCATGACAGGAAGCAAGGCAGCAAGCAGGCAGGCATAGATCTGAAGCAGTAAGTGAGAGCTTACATATTCAAACAACAGCTGCGAAGCAGAGAGAATGCTAGGAATGGCATGAACTTTTGAAATCTTAAAGCTGGATCTGGGTGGTGGTGGCTCATGCCTTTAATCCCAGAACTCAGGAGGCAAGTATTGATTGTTGTCAAGTAGAACCATCGGCATGGGATAATCCATGATAAATATTAAACAAAGACTTCATCTAACCACACGAACTTCATGACTTTCAATTTGTCTTCACTCTGTGTTGGAAACCCTAATGACAGGGTTTTGTCTCAGCCCAAATGTACAGCCTTAGGAACAACTCCAGTGCTGGCCTTGGCAAAGATGCCTTTGACAGCTTTTCTTTAGGCAGTGTACATTGAAATGGAACCTAAAGGCAGTTATGGGAAAAGCCACCAGTAATGACATGGAGCTAATGTTTTCATATAACAGTATCTCACTGGCATGTCTTTGTTGATGAAGAAACAAAGATCTCAGCCTCGAATCTTTAGGGGGTTCAGAGTTCCTTTCTTCTCATTTCCTCCCTCCCTTCCTTCTTTCTTTCCTCCTTCTCTTCCCTCCTTTCAAGTTTGTTTGGTATTTTTTATTCACTTTAAATGTTCATACTCCCCCCATCACCCACCCCATCATCTCCCATGATTCTCACTTCTCCCTTTGCCAGTCCTACTGATTCCTTCTTTTAAAAATAATTTTATTTTAATATTATGTGTATGAGAGCTTGCCTTAATGCATGTTTTTGCAACATGTATGTGCAGTGCCTGAAGAGACCAGATGAGAGTATTGGATCCCCTGGACCTGGGATTAAAGAGGATTGTGGTCTGCCATGTCCATGCGGAGAATTGAACGGGGGTCTTTTTCAAGAGCAGTCAGTGTTCTTAATGGCAGAGCCATCTCTCCAGTTCTTCACTTCTTCTAAACTAGCCTCTCTCATATATCAGGGTCTATTTTGCATGCAGCTCCTGTGCAGTTAGCCACAGTTGCTGTGTGTCCATTATTGGAATGGTCCTGTCATATCTAAAAGACAGCATTTCACAGTATTCTCCCCTCATCCTCCATCTCTCACAGTCTCAGAGGGTCTTCTCTTTGGCATATATAATCTATGGATATGCCATTAACTGCCCTCTATGGTAAGTATAGTTGTTACTCCTAGTCTGTACTTAAGGAGAGTCAATTTCAACATCTCCACCTGCCTGAGATAGACTGATTAAAGTCCGAACTAACCAAGGCTTCTGAATGAGCTGACATCATACTTGATATTCAACAAAGATAATATGTGTAAGTCAGCACTATAGAAAGCAAGAGGTAGGTGAAGTTTTGTTCTGTTTTGGTTTTGGCATACCAACATCTACCTTTTCCTAAAACTTTTATTAAAGTTTTCTCTTAAAATTTATTTTGATCCTATTTTCCCCTTCCCCAATTCCTCTCTGATCCCCCTCCTCTCCCTTCGCACCCTACTTCAATGGTTTCTCTCTCTCTCTCTCTCTCTCTCTCTCTCTCTCTCTCTCTCTCTCTCTCTCTCTCTCTCTCAAAAAAACAGACTGTCTTAGTTAGGATTTCTATTGCTATGAAGAGACACTCTGACCATGGCAACATTTATAAGGAAAAATATTTAATTTGTATTGACTTACAGTTTCAGAGGTTTAGTCCATTATCCTCATGGTGATGAGCAGGCAGACATGGTGCTGGAGAAGGAACTGAGATTTCTACATCTTGATCTGCAGGCAATGGGTAGTAAACTTGCCAGGAGCAAAGGCCTGTATTTGGTTATAGTCAAACCATCTTAGTTCACAAGTAAGCTATCCATCAGAAGCTCTGTAGGGCAAGTTACAGGCCCAGGAAATAGCCCAATATTTCCTTATCTCTCCCCATGAGTTAAGAATGCCTACAGACCTGCAGGTCCCAGGCCCCAGAAGTAATTAGCATTGCTCCTGTTAGTTAACATTTACAGACCCTCAGCATTTCCTTATCTTTTCCTGTCAGCTAGGAATGTCTTCAGACCCGGCATTCCAGGTAGAACAATTGCATAGAAATCTACCCACGCCCTGCCCTTTTGCTATATAATACTCTTGAGAAAAAAAATAAAATTTGCAGCTTGATCAAAATACAGACTTGTCCATTTTCTCATGTCTCTTTCGTCCCTCCATTTCTCTCCTCCAAGGTCTGGGTACCCAATTCGTGTCCCACTGGACATAAACTGTGTCCCACACTGGGAGTAGTTTGAGCATAGGAGACCGCAAAGCCCACCCCCATGGTGACACACTTCTTCCAACAAGGCCATACCTACTCCAACAAATTCACACTTTCTAGTAGTGATACTCCCTATAGGGGCCATTACTTTTTAAACTACCGCATAGACTGTCTTAGTTAGGGTTACTATGGCTACAATGAACCACCATAATCAAAAAGCAAGTTGGGGAGGAAAGGGTTTATTTGGCTCACTGTTCGTCATCAAAGGAAGTCAGGACAGGAACTCAATCAGGGTAGAGTTCTGGAGGCAGGAGCTGATGCAGAGGCCATGGAGGGATGCTGATTACTAGCTTCTTCAACTTGACTTGCTCAGACTGCTTTCTTATAGAACCCAGGACCACCAGCTCAGGGGTGGCACCATCCAGAATGTGCTGGGCCCTCCCCCATTAATACATCAATAACTAATTAAGAAAATCCCTATAGCTGGATATCATGAATGTTATGATTTTTTTAAAAATGCTGCAAGATCCCCTGCGGCAGTAGGCAGCAGAAATACTGTAGGTCACCAAATGGTGCTAGCGGGACATGTGGCGGCAGGCAGCGGGCCTTGAGAGCAGCCAGTACCAGGCAGAGAAGGCTGCCGGTCCCCAAGCGGTGGCTGATCTCAGGCAGGGAGAAACATGGTAGGAGGGCAGAAGGCAGGGACAGATACATCATACAGAATAGAATTGAATATTTATTACTTAGAGGAGGGGGGAGAAGGAGAAGAGGACAGAGAGAGAGAAAAGGGGGGAGCGGAGAAGTGGGCAGAGAGGCAGAAGCGAAGCTGCCTCTCTGAGAGGAAGACAGAAAAGAGAGCAAGCTCAGGCCGGAAGCTGAAGATCAGCCTGCCTCAGCAGGTGGGGAGGGGGGGATTGGCATGGCTTGTCATAACAATGAAGTCTTTTTTTTTAATTTTTCAACTGAGACTCCCTCCTCTCAGATGACTTTAGCTTGTGTCAAGGTGACATGAAACTATTTGGCAAAGAGACAAAACAAATCAGTGCCTGTGCAGCTTCAAACCAGGTTGAGTATCAGCACTGTGAGGGGGAAGTAGACAGGGGCTCCCAGGTCTAACCAAGAAGCTATTTGCAATTAATAGCCCTTGGCAAAGGAAAAATCCATTTTCTCCAATGAAGTTTCCCTGGGTACTTAACTATCTCTGGCAGGGCCATGATCAGGAGAAGATGGCTAACACAAAGCAATTGCTTTTTAAGGTTCTGTTTTGATTTACGTTTTTCTGGGAGAAAGGATCAGAGAGATCTTGAGTTTCAGTGGCCAGCCCTAAAGCTGTCCCAAGGCCTGAGTTTCCAGGGTGAACTGAAGTCCCCTTTTCAATGCTTAGTGGCATGATAACATTAAACTTACAAGGTTAGCTGAGTTTTTTGTTAATATTTAACGAAGTTTATGACAGTGAGCTAGTATTGTAGGAAAATATCAGATAGGCGTTGCTATTGATTTTGTTCAAATTGCAACACATTCTGGCTGACCGCTGGTCTTCACCACCACCACCGTCTTCTTCTTCCCTGCCACATCTCCTCAGTCTGTAGCCTTTTGGGCATTTTGCACTTCTCTCACACTATTGGTAACTAACCTGGGAAGTAGGACAATGTAGTTCTAAGGATCACAGAGCAATTGGGGAGGGGTAGAAATTGTCTCCCCATGTTCAGATGAGTGAGCTAGAGTTCGTTGTTCTATAACTTGCTTGTCAAGATAATCAAGAGAGGGGGGTGGCCTAACTGACGCCAGAAGTAAGGGCATTACAGAAGCACGATACAGTACATCTTGTTCACAGCTACAGACACAGCAGGGGGGTTTAAATCATTCTAACCCTCCCCATCGTTAAGACTTACTTTCAGCACTTGAACAAAATGACAGTCCTAAATAATAATTCATGGAATCTCTTATGATTCAGCGATATAAACAGTAAAGCATTTGAGATCGTTCCTTCTCATGGTGTGAATGCTCCCCCTGGACTATTTTGCTCTGTTGACTTATTCCTGAAGCTGTGCTCCCTGGAAAGGACTACGGGAATGGCTTTTCATCGAGGAGAGGGCTCTCAACTGTGGATGAGGTGATTCTGTTTTAGATGCTGTTGTGTAAGGCAAAGGTAGCCCCTTCTCACCATACATGATGAACAAAGAACAGACGGCAGAAACATTCCTCCACAGTGCAACTTGGTAAAGCAGCGAGCTTATTAGGGTCACTTACAGAAATACAGGTGAGGGGTGACTACTGGATCAGGCCCCACTCAAAAGGCAGCTACATATCCAAAACCCTACTGTGGGATAGGTGACAGTTCACACAAACCATATCTCTGGGGCACAATGTACAACTTGCAGACATTGGACAGGTCAGTCTCTCCTCCAGGAAGAGCGGCTGCTCCCAAAGTTCTCCTCTCTTCAGCAAGGGTTTAATTTTTCTTTCATGGAGAGGAGCATTGCAGACCTTCTTGGGTTCAGCATTAGTTTTCACTTCCTGAACCCTTGGAGCTTCCTTCCTTTCTCTAGGACGTAATGTTTCAGTTCAAAGCAAATCGTTCTTCATCAGATGCTCCAAACTTCTCTCCACCTACTATGGTACCCTGCTAAAGGAGGGCTGTGGGTGAAACTGGGAGAGAAACGTTCCATTTCTTAGAGATATAAATGGACCACTCGCTTGGGATGAAGGGAGAAAATTCTCCATGGAGAATGGCTGAGCTGGGGATCAGTCATCAAAAAGCAATGTAAAGGGACTACATTTGGACAAAAGTATTCACAGTATCAATTGACTCCGGTGTTGCTGTCATGTGGGGTGGACGATGGATGGACAAAAAGTAGAACAGATAGATAAAATAATAGACAGATGACCAACAAACACTATGTAGACATAGACAAAAGTAGATAGACAGATCTTCAGGAATTAGGAGCTAGGGATTGTTAATTGCACAGCTTCCTGTAAGTCATGGTTGTAAATTTAATTTCCTCGGAGGCGGAGTAAAGATTCAAAAATCACATTCATATTTCCTGGACAATATCAATACTCCATCTCTTGAAAGAAAAGAAACCTTGATGTGGAGATGGGCCCAGGAATTTAGTTCCTTCTCTTGTTCTATTTTTGTTTTTGTTTTGCTTTAGATGCATATTCAGTGCTAGCTAGATTTTATTGTAAATTTAGTACAGTAATCCAGAGTCATCTAGGAAGATGGGACCCTAATTTAAGACCTGACTAGCTCAGACTGTAGGAGCATTGTCTTGATTGATAAATGATGCAAAAAAGCCCAGCCCACTGTGGGTGCTGCCATCCTTAGGCAGGTGGGCCCGGATACACGAGGAAGGAATCTGAGCCTGAGCCTGAGCAAGTCAAAGATGGAGCCAACAAGCAGCTTTCCTCCATGGCTCCTGCCTCCAGGTTCTCGCCCTGAATTCCCTGAGAAATAGGCTGTGAAATGGAAAGGAAGTGAAATAATTCTTCCTTTTGATTAGACTTTGCCTCTGGGTTCCTCCAGGCAGTAACACACAGGCTCACGGCCTGGAAGGCTTCCTCTCTGATAACTGAAGCATCCTCTCTGAGAACAGAGGCAGCGGCAGGTCCTCTCTGTCCTGCAGCCGCATCACACTCTGTGTAGTTGGTGACTCTTCTCTCTTTTTTCTGATTGGTTTATATGTCTTTATTGAAGAAAAATAAATCAATTACTAGGAGAGCTATTAGTTGATCACTCATCCACTGACAACTCACATCATTTTATTCAGTGCTAAATCAAACAATTTAAATGAAAATTCCAAAATGTTTTGGAATACCAAGGATATTTGGCTTTTAATTTCCAATCTCTGAAGAATAAGAAAAGGCCATTCCTAATTGACATGAATAAAATACATCACATTTCTGATCTCCTAATGCTATAACTCAGTGTCAATTCTCCATCGCATCACTTATGAGCATAAAGTATATTCTGTAACCTCAAATCTATGACAGTGGAAGGCTTAAACAAGAATGTGTGCTGTTTGACTAATGCTGCTGCCTTTGATGTGCCAGCTGAGCATCCTTCCCCCTCCCTCCAGATGGTTTCTTCAGCATTTAAGAGCAGAAGGATGGGTTTAGTCTCATAACCAGTCCCTGGGGGGTCTTGACAGTTATCTCTTCTGATGTCCTCAGGTGTTGCCCAGGCTATCTGTGGTGGTAGGGAAGCCTTCATTTGTCTCTGCAGGCTGACCCGACACTACTCTCAATGGCTCTGCTGTCCAGTCCAATAGCATGGCATTTATGCGGGTGGGTGTGTGAGTCAACTAGGGGATTCTTTTCTTTCCCGCGGTGTTCATAGTGTGTCAGAACACTTGCTGCTTGAAGCCCTGAATGCAGGTCACATCACTTTTATCATTTCTTGGAGTGTCACTGCCCTCTGCTGACCATAGCATGAATTACAGTCAGTGTGCTGGGCAGGTTCTCGATGAGGTGCCTAATAAATATTTCAACCGTAGCTGTGTGGGAATGCGCCTAGATATGCACAAGAGGAGTATCTGCCTTTATGCTATCAAGACCTCTTAAGTATCAATCACCTGCTGAAGGCAGCAGCCTGTCAAGGGCTTTATTATAGGGGATCTAGGGCAAAGACAACCCGCCTGCTGAGTTTGAACTCAGGGCTGTGACACTGTACAATTATTCTCAGTATAGGAGACCTGGTCAGAACAATCAATAGGGTGACACCTTTCTCTGAACACTTTATTTCCTCAGCCTCCTGCCACATGTACTTTTAAGCTCCTAAGCATCTAACCCTCCCACTTTACACAACTGTCTCTCAGACAGTCTCTTGCCCTAGCATTGTGGCACATTAAGTTCAGCCTCCTTGTTGTAGAAGGAGCTGCCACTCTGTAGTGATGAGGCGAGCAGGTCTGCTTTTCGTCCCGCCCTGCTCCCGCATGGCTAGCTTTACACCCGAAATAACAACACACAAATTGTATTCATTTAAACACTGCCTGGCCGATTAGTTCCAGCCTCTTATTGGCTAATTCTCACATCGTGATTAACCCATTTCTAATAATCTGTGTAGCACCACAAAGTGGTGGCTTACCAGGAAAGATCCTAACCTGTGTCTGTCTTGAAGAGGAGAGTCATGGCAACTGACTCATTGCCTTCTTCCCAGCATTCTGTTCTGTCTACTCCACCCACCTAATTTTCTGCCCTATTAAAAGGCCAAGGCAGTCTCTTTATTAACCAATGAAAGTAACACATAGAATGAAGACCCACCTACATCACCTTGTCTTGTGATTGGTCCCTATCTTCTGCCTCCCTGCACAGTTCAGTTTCCAATGGAAGGTTCTCTATAAGGATGTCAACTGGCTTATACTTTCTCAGTCATCCAGAGTGACAGCAGGATTCCTCACTGACCAGTGAATAAAACTCTCAGATTATATTATGCTAACAGGCTAGACAGGATCTCTAAGAAGGATGTGAAAATCAAAAGAATGTTCATTCCCAAAGGGACTGCAGTTATGGTACTGATCTACCCTCTTCATTGGTCCCTGAGCACTGGCTAGAGCCTCAGGAGTTTTGCTCTGAAAGGTACAGAGACCTCAGGGAGTGGTTCCCACTAGGAACCAGGCAAATTAAACGTATTATCATGCTGCCTATTGGAAATGTCACATATGTGACTTTGTATCTTTTTGCATCTTTATGTTTTAGGGAATTAAATCTTTTAAAATTATGAAATGATAATTATTAAAGCTAATGGTAAATTTAGGCACAGAATACATGAAAAAGAGTAAGAATCCTACATATGTAAATTTAGATATCACTTACATCAACCACTGCCTAGTCACCAAATAAAACATTTATAGATAGATAGATAGATAGATAGATAGATAGATAGATAGATAGATAGATAGATAGATAGAGATAGATAGATAGATAGATAGAACATAGTTTAGTGAATGATTATAATTTTATCAATAATTGTGGTGCCAAATAAAAGGTACTATGATAATTGTAGTCACTTGTGAGTATGGAAGTAAGGAATGTGGTAATGACCTAGATTCATTTCATTTTTATCCCACAGTGGCTCAGCTGGATGGTATGCCAGTTTTAGTGTTTTGTTGTTGTGAACCTCCTGTCACGGTTGATCTCTCCCTCAGACTGTCTGCATTTGGAATCACATGTTTCCAGTGAAGGTTTACTGGGGAGGGAAGACCCACCCTGAGTCTGGGCAACACCATCTCATAAGCTGGGAGTCCTGATTGCTTAAAAAGTGAAGTGGAGGCTGAGTATTAGTATTCATCTGCCTTCTGACTGAAGAGACAATGTGACCAACCACTTTGGACCCCTGTCCCCGTCTCCCCCATCAGAATGGGTTAGCCCTTAAACAGGAGCCCCAAGATACCCCTCTTCCCTCAAGTATTGTCAGGTATTTTGACATAGCACTGAGAACAGTCACAAACAGCCCTCCACATTGATTTCCATGGCAGCTGCACCAGGTCACAGTCTAACCAGCAGTGTACAAGACCTCTCTCCCCACCTCCTCCCTGGTAGCTCTTGTGGCCTTAATGTTATGACTGTGACTAGGATGAGATGGTATCACCACACAATTTTAATTTGTATTTCCCAGGGCCTTGTGGGAATGAATTTTTTTCAAATATTTCCTGTATTTTCATAATTTATAGAAGTCTTTATTTAATTCATTGTCCATTGATTGATGATAAGATTTTTTGATAAGATTTTTGATGTTTAATTTTTAGAGTTCTTTATAGATACAAGTTATTAATCTGCTTACTGAGAAGTAGCTCTTGAAGATTTTCTCTCATTTGTCAGTCTGTCTCCATATGCTGGGGATTGCATCCTTGCTAATGAAGCAAGATTTTCGTTTCATATTGTTCTATTTGTTGGTTCTTTGGATTATACTGTTTATTGTACTTCTTCTCAAAATGTTCTTGCCAATGCCCGTATCTTGAGGTAGTTTCTGTAGACTTTCCTCTAGTGGTGTCAGGTCTCATCTGAGGGTCTTTGATTCAGTTTGCACTGCACTTTGTATCAGAATAAAGATGAGAATCTAGTTTCATCCTTGACATGTGACTATCTAGACCTATTTTTTTTAAAGAATTCATTTTCCTCCCATGTATGTTGCTGACAACTTTGTCAAAAGTAAGTTGGGGGCTGGATGGATGTCTCAGCAGTTAAGAGAACTTGCTGCTCTGGCAGAGGACCCAGGTTTGATTCCCAGTATCTAATCTAATCTGCCACATCACAGCCACCTGTAGCTCCAACTTCAGGGGATCCAAAGTCCTCTTCTGTCTTCCAAGGGTACTCATATGCACAGTCACATACACTGTATGTCACACAGACTATAATTAGAAGCAAAACTCCTTTTACAGAGCAAGGTGTCTGTTTCTATGTGGGTTCATTTCTAGAATCTCAGTCAACTTCCTGTTGCCTCTGAATTAAGACCTAAGGACTCTCAGCTCCAGCATCACATCTGGCTGTCTATTGACATGCTCCCAGTCATAATGACAATTGACTCTACCTCTGAAATTGTAAAGGAAATACCTCAATTAAATAGTCCCATGGTCATGGTGACACTTCCCAGCAATAAAACCCTAACTAAAACAGAAGTTGGTTTCAGGAACTGTGGTATTGCTGTGCTAGGCCTGACCATACTTTTGATTGAAATAATATGGACTTTGGCTTAGGATAAGAGCAGACTGCTTTAAGCAATTGCTTTTTACTGGTAAGCCATTTGTTATATTGATTTTTCTCTTAATTTTTTTTTTTTTTTTTTTTGGTTTTTCGAGACAGGGTTTCCCTGTAGTTTCTAGGGCCTGTCCTGGAACTAGCTCTTGTAGACCAGGCTGGCCTCAAACTCAAAGATCCGCCTGCCTCTGCCTCCCGAGTGCTGGGATTAAAGGCGTGCGCCACCACTGCCTGGCTTTCTCTTAATTTTTATTTTAGTTTTGGTTTTAAAAGACAACGTTTTTTTCTGTGTAGCTCTGACTGTCCTGAAAGTAGCTACTTAGACCAAGCTGACCTCAGTTCAGAGATACAAATGATTTTGGCTTCTGCTCAAGGGATTAACAGTGGGCCAACAAACTTGTTTTTTATATATATTTTTATTGGCTGATGAGCCTGGATTGTAGATTTTTGTACATTCCAAGCATATGCTGCTATGCTGAACTTCACCTACATCTTGAATTTTGAAGTTTGGTGGATGGTATCATCCTCTTTCCCAGGATAGCAGTATCCACGATATTAAAACCTGTGCCTTCTGAATCACTGGATTGGAAGTGTATGACATTATACTTGCCTGGTTTTTTTGTTTTGTTTTAAATTCTATTGAATGAATATGAGTTTTTACCTATATGGATGGGTATGTACCACATGGGTGCCTGTTCCTCGTTGTAGTCAGAATAAGACTCAGATCCCATGAAAGTGATACCACACTAAACATTTCAGGGTTCAGAAAGTTTCTGTATAGCAGATGAAAATCTGACTAGTACAGTATGAGGGTAAAAACCAAACAAATTAACTCACATAAACCCTTTTGTCATGTCCCTTTATTCTTTCTATGTCCCTATTGCACACACTGTTCCTTATTCTTTGCTGGTGCTACTGTTCTTGCTGTGCATGCTGTTTCTGCCTCCCATGAGGATACCAGTCTATGTAACCAACATAGATACGTATAATGGTATTAACATGCATTACAGAATCATTTAAAAAAAAACTCGTAGCACCTGAAAAAGCAACACTCCAGGCAAAGGTGATACCACGCAGGAAGGACCCTCATCCAAATGGAAATATATAACATTCCAAACCCTTAAATAGGATCAGTAGCTTTTCCTGAACCCTGGACTCACCCACTCCTCACTCCAAACTCTATTGTCATAGCCAGCTTTAGGGACCCAGAAACTCGTTTGTCATTAGGGGCAGGCACACTGCCATCCTATTGTTTTGAAATTTTTATATGATCTATTAATGAAGGTAATTTGGGGGAGCTGACTCTACATAGTTTTGAAAATAAATAAGGCCCAATGTGTAGGGGAATGATGGAAGGTCACCCACTACCCATACCCTGCTTAGGTATTTTGGGATGAATCCCTTTCCAAAAGGGGAAAAAAAATGTAACTATCCAAAAGACAAGTGTACTTGAAGTTCTGGCAGCAGGTTCTTCATATGGAGTGTATACTCCCATGGTCCGTCTATTGGTCTCTCAGCTGTGCACTCACTGTGTAATACTTGTGGTTTCATCTCTTTGTTTCAACTGCTTAGAACAAAAGGTGTAAACTACAGATAGAAAAAGCCCTTAGAGCTTGTTAACAAATGTAGAAAGTGTTAATGAACCAAGGGGCAGAAGCTTTCCCTGCTTGTTTCCATATGCTGCCTGGTTACCCCAAACTCTATCCCTGCTAGGGAAAAAAAATGGTTAAAAAAGCAGTCTTTGCCTTGCTCATAATCTGTACGGGTTATAAACTTTATCTAATCACTTAAGAATAGAGCACAGCACACAAGTCTCCCCTCCAAATTTCTCAGATAATTTAATCTCTCCCTTAATTACCCTCTTCTCACTTGAAGAGTTAACAGTGGCACTCACTATCCACAGCCACCTTGTGCCATAAAGTAAGCTAGCAGTCACTGCTTTGAGTTAGAAAATCCTTATCTGTCTTTTATGGCCCTGAAAGAATTCCAGTCCTGGTCACTGCTAGGGCTGGAGGATTGCTGATTATAAAGGTATAAAAACTGAAAATCTTTGCAGCATAAGAGACCAAGAAAGAGAACAATAAAAAGACGTATTGAGGCAACATCGCCTGTGTGGGAACTTACCTTTTACTCTTAAACATTTCCTTTGCCAGTTGCAAATGCCTTAGCTGGATGGTGAACTGATCTGAGGGACTTGTACCCCGAAAGACTGTGTTTCCTTTCCTTACCATAGTCAGTAATTATTTTCATAATGGTGAGATCAGGAATGGATTCCCTTCCCTGTTTCTCCCTGTGGTATACTCAATAAAATATTCCTCCTATTCTGATCTGAAGGCAGAAACTGTACAGTTCATGAGGAAATGGCTGGCAGGTCCCATGGTGGGGTAGGAAACAACAGCTTGTGACCCAGTGCTGGCCCACAAGGGTTGGGACCAGTAACCTGAGGACTTAGCAGATGGCCTGAGGCCATGGCAAGTCAGAGACAGAGAGATTTACTTTTACAATATTCCTGCCTTTGTCTTATATTAGAATGGTGGGGAGTTAGGCAAGGCAGTTTGAGGTATTGGGACATCAGGTTCTCAAATCTGCTTTCTGCTTATTGTGGGCATTAAAGTCTTTCCCGAGTGGCCTGAGAAAGTTGAGTGTTGTTCACATCCTGGAGTGCCTGGTTAGCTTTAATCCTGTCCAGGCTTTGTGGTGTGGAACTATCTGGTGTCTCTTGGACCTGGCAAAGTGTTGGCAGAGCAGAGGACAAAGTTAAGTGTAGGAAAATTTTTTTTTTGAACATAAGGGAATTGAAAGGGGTATATCGGACTTGTTTAAGGTGACTCCTTCAAATTGGCTCCCTGGAACTCATAAGAATTTTTTTGAGTTTGTAAAACATAAGTTTTAGAAACATACATTGAATGAAAAGCAGCCTATTTATGTCAGAATGACTGTGACAGATGTTTTTATACAATGAAAAGTATTTTTAGAGAATGACCAATGAGCAGTATCTTTAGAGAATTACCAAAGTGAATTTTAAATCTTCATCTGGCAGTAATGGTTATACTCTGTCAGAGTTATATTAATAACTTATTGGCTTTTTATTGTTGATATTAAGACTATCAAAGTCAGTGTGAGAGAGAAACTTGATGACTGTGTTTGTCCTCAGACCTTTATAACTTGCAGGTACACACCTTAACAACTTGCATTTGTATATTTTAAAACACCTTTTATTTAGAATTTGTTAAGAAGTTGTACTGAAATTTGATTGAAGTTGTCCTTTTTAACTGGCAAAATCTTTCATCTGAGGAACTGCATCATAGATCTTTGAGAAAGATAAAATTTTACTTGAGTTTTGATTTTAAAAAATGACAGAGAGTTTCCTAAATTGGCTACCTAGAGCCACTCCTTAGCATCGTTCATGGTTTTCGAGAACAGGAGCATCAGGACTGTGTTTGTATTACTGTTTAGAGAGAGCGTCGGCAGGGTTTTAGAAGATCTGTTGGTTAGGAAATCTGTCGGAAGAGAAGTCTATCCTACCCTGAGCATCTAGGCTATCAATTCTATTTTATTCTTTGTACATATTGGGAGTTCTTCAAGAGTTCAGATAAAAGGTAGTACTCCGCAGATTTTAGCGCTTTCGCGTGATGAAGTGAACTGCAGACGGATGATGTTCTGTGCCCATTCTGTACACATTTGCCTTCTGGTTTGGGTTTTGGTTTTGTTTTGTTTTTTGTTTTTTGTTTTGTTCTTTTTTTTTTTTTGAGAAGATGGGTTGCTACTACTAGGAGCCAATCTGTCTCTCTGTTATGAAAAACCTTTTGCTAATTAAACATTTAAATGCCATATTCCCCAGATTGCTGAATACTTGAGGGCTTTTGATTGGTTATATATAAATTATGACTACAATATAGGATCTGCCTAGAGAGCTGTGTCCAAGCTTGTCTTAGTACTAGTTTTTAACTTAACAAGTAAATACTTGTGAAAGACAAAGAAGAAAAAACTGTTCGCAATAAAAGCTTAATGGGGGGCTAGAGAGATGGCTCAGTGGTTAAGAGCATTGCCTGCTCTTCCAAAGGTCCTGAGTTCAATTCCCAGCAACCACATGGTAGCTCACGACCATCTGTAATGAGGTCTGGTGCCCTCTTCTGGACTACAGGCATACATGCAGACAGAAATTGTATACATAATAAAATAAATAAATATAAAAAATAAAAGCTTAATGGTAGAACTGGCAATAGTGGAGAAGAGCTCACAGAAAAGGCTGTAGGTTAGCTTTTAAGACATTTTTAACAGTAAGTATATGTACAGATACACACAGTTGAATTTAAACTGTATACACATATACACACAGGGTTAAAGCTATTTTATATTTATATATACAGAGAACTCAAAAGTCACATACATGCACACACAAATGTGTCAAACAAGAGTTGGGTGAAGTGGATGCTTTGGTGTGCCCTACTGAAAGCATGCCACTATGTAAAACACACATGTAACAGAGTCAGTAAGAGGAACTTAGAGGCAAAAATGTAAGTAAACAGGAAGAGTAAACAAGGAATACTTCAGTAAAGGTGGCAACTTGGTTACTTGAAACTGTTTTCAAATAAATCTCATTGATATTATATTATCTGGCATCTCTGGATATTCCCTTAGAAGGATTTATCACTGGTTATTGGAAATGGAGTGACAAATGGATAACTAATCAGGACAGAAAAGATACACAGAACTTCAATTAATATATACATATCCATAGGAACATCAAGCTAAAGTGTTAAAATATTCAGATGATACTGATTATACTACATTATTACATCTCTACTAGTTTGATGTTGCTTTGGATACACATATGAGGAATTAACGTTTCTTATATTCTCTGTCTATTAAGCATTTTAACATTAACTTTGTTAAATGTATTGACAAACAGCAAATGCTGGGGTATATCTACTCAAGAGAACTGACACACGAGGGATTATAATTCAACTGTATTGATGACTAATTATTGACATACATGCTAGACTGGGTAACAACATCTCAAGGAAATTTGTGAAATATGAAAAACAAAATATGAAAGATAATCCTCTTACCCTTTCGCAGACACGCTTACTTGAAAAATATGATCACACACTACATGATATTTAAATAAAATCATGTGTCACTTATACAATGAACATCTCAAGCCATATATTTAATCAGAAAACTGACTATCATTCAATGAATAGAAGTGTATACAAAAACAAAAGAAACAAAGACCACAAAATAAACTTTACTACATGGATTTGCGTATTTATAGAACACTTTAACTTCTATACCAACATTGCTAAGTATAAACCACAATACAGTGGTCGCTGCCATCTGTCTTTTCTGTTTGTTTTTGGTTGGTTGGGTGGTTGGTTTGGTTTTTTTTTCGAGACAGGTTTTCTCTGTAGCATTGGAGCCTGTAATGAGCCAGGTGGTGGTGGTGCAACGCCTTTAATCCCATCACTCTGGGAGGGCACAAGCAAACGGATCTCTGTGAGTTTGAGGCCAGCTTGGTCTACAAGAGCTAGTTCCAGGACAGGCTCCAAAGCTACAAAAAGCCCTGTCTCAAAAACAAAAACAGAAAACCAAAAAAAGAAGAGGTTTTTCTTTTGGCATGAAAGCCCCTGCTACCTGATAGCAAGATAAGATAATAAAAAAATATTTAAATATTTACAGGGGCTAGAGACATGAACAAGCAGGTATTACAAATTCATTGCCAGGAGAACAATCAGGTATCTGAGACTTCCTGAAGTTCCTGCTACAGGAATACACAAGGGTCCAACCTTCTTGGGAATAAGAAAGAACATTACGCAAACCACAAAAAGACAACACTGACATCATGTAATTAAAATTAAATCAAATCTGTAACCAAAGAGATTTTCACTCATGAATGTTTGAATCCTATAAGTATTCATTCCAGTAACCAATGTGCTGAGGTATTTAAAGGCTTACTTACAGACTTTTTCTTCATCATGAATGGATTCATGTAAAAGAAAGTAAAACAAGGCCCTCCCCCTTACATCTGGTTCCCTGCCCTCTCTTAAGGAGGGAGGGGAAGAGAGGAGAGTGAGTGGGGGAGTGGGAGAGGAATGGGAGGAGGGGAGGAAGTGTAAATTTTTGAATGGAAAAATAAAAAATAAAAATAAAATGCAAAAAAAGAAAGTAAGCATGTAGACTTGAAGTTAGAGATATAAATCCTTCTTAGTTGGTGGTATCATTATTTATGAAGACTTAGGAAATACTCTAGTGCTGAAAGAAATATGGGGTTGTGCCTGAGAGTTTATATCCCCACACCATTTTCAGATCTCACTCTCTGTTCATGCTACAGGATGAGGATGTGAGTTCTTGGCTTCTGACTTTAGCTGCCATATGTGACACTTGTTGCCCTGAAACTTTCATGGTGATCCTGTATCCTTCTGGAACTCAGGGTCAAATTAAAATCTTTCATAAATTGATGTGGTCATTATGCTTTATCACAGAAATAGAAAAGGCACTATATATACATCTATAATTTTTTACATCTGGATACGCTTATTTATGTAATTGAAGAAAAGTGTGAGATCGAAAAGGGTTACATTATCAATAAATTCACAGGATTTTGTCCATATGATTTTTCAGGTACAAAGAAAATAGAGACCTCATAATGCTTGAATAAAGACTTTTTTCCTCCAATCTTATGTAAGTAACTCTGTTTCTGAGGATATTTCCAAAACACTTATAGTTATATGACCTTCAGTATGGATCTTCAGGTCC